>NC_051181.1:32905401-32920998 GCF_013339695.2 Rhipicephalus sanguineus | reverse complement strand
AGCTTGCGAGTCTGTCCCTGTGACGCGCACCGCGACACTGGTCGGCTTGCGGCTCCGCTGTGGTTGGCGCTCGCATCTGCAGCTTCCTCCTCAGCAGTACGATTGGGATCGTCCATATCGGCGAATGCAAACTTCTCGAGCAACATACCTCTCCTTCTCCATGCGCCGTTAGCGCTGCCATTTGGTTTTGTTCTTGCCCGCTGGCGCTGCTCGTTGTTCTTTCCCTTTCCAGCTAGTGTGGCAATCGTAGCGCCTCTCTTACCTTTCTCGGTCTTCTCTCGCTCCTCCAGGCGTGGCGCTGTCCTTTCCCTGTCTCAGCTGAGGCACACTCTCGCCACTTTGGCCACGTGTCCTGCGTCACTGCCACTACAACATCAAGGACGACGGCGCAGGGCAGACTTTTCAAACAACTGCGCTGTAAAGCTACCCAGTGTGGTGCGATGGACCGCAATATGATTGGCGCGAAATCTGAGATCGGAAGACAGCAGATTGGAACGAACATTTGCAGCCCATATAGTCGTTGACATCAACAAAACCAATTGACCTGGGCGGGTCACGCGCAATGCGTAGAACCGATGGTCAGTTAGAGCAACCGAATCCATTCCAACGTATCGGAGACGCAGCCAAGCATGGCAGAGGGTTAGGTTGTGTGGCGAAATCGAAAAACGTGCATACATCGCACATTTATCGGTGCGCGTCAACCTGGGCAAATTGCAGATCGCTGGGAGCTGAGCTCTTCTTCCGAAAGTGGACATAAAATTAAGGCTGATGATGATGTCTGTCTTCATCTTCTAGCACTCAGAGCAGGATACCAAGCTTTCATTCTGCACTGAATGATGCCTGCATGCGCAGTCGCCCAGGATCTTAAAGCATATAAGCTGCCCAAAGCTATGCGCACACACCCAACGGGTGGTCGAGTGGCTTGAGCATTGCGCGACTCTACACATGCAGTGGGGTTCGAAACCTCGCCCCGATGGCTGCGCACATTTGGAGGGTGTGCGCGAAAATGCTCTATACACAATTCCCAGCAGGCCTCCACTGCTGGGCTGTACATATTGTAAATTGTTGATCCGTTGATTTAGTGCATTTGTATTGTATGTATAGTGTATTTATCATGTGTTGTTAAGTTTCTGTTTGAGGGTTTGGGCGGGATTTCTTTTTTTTTTTTTTTACCTATCCCGTATCATCAGTTCTTCAAGTGTTTATGGGATAGAGATTTGTAGACACGTTTTCAAGCGCCGCGTCGTGCATATATGCAGGCTTGCCGGCTCTCTAAAAAAATTCTGTTGTGCCTGGAAGCCAACACTTAGCGTCTTACCCCTGTCGTGTCCATGAAGTACTTGATACATATGTGGACACCTTATCCAACACTTACAGAGGTATTACCTGGTTTCTCTCTTGTTAAAGAATGAAAAACATGCGATCGAGAATGGCTTCAAGCAAGAAGGTGCTATTTCGCCATTTTGTTCACAATAAGCTTGCAGCAACTTTTCAAACGCTCGATTGTGAAGTAATAGGAGTTATGATTATGAAAAATTCGCGGCACCTTATGGTTTCGCGATGACATCGTGTTCTTTGGCCATAATGACGACAAGTAGAAACAATGATTGAATTATGACTTTGGCATGGTGATGATGAAAACATTTTATTGAGATGAAAACGGAAAAATCGAATTATAGGAACGGTTGTCCGATCCCTCTTCTGCGATTCTGTTGGCTAAGGCCGCTCTGGCTCTTTTCTCGAGGGCCTGGAGAGGGCTGCCTCCATTCCTCCCATGTCGATGGCTCTTTAGTGTCTAAGGCACAATTAGTCTGGCAGGTCTATGCCATATGGTTTCAATCGGCTTGCTGCCCGCAAAATTTGGATTCAGTTCAAAACGATTGTGGCTGGATAGCATGTAGCGTCTCCGTATTATTCAACATCATAGCTTGCAGTCTTCGTAAATTGCTTGCTCCCGAAATAAAAAGCATTAAAATATGGTTGCATATAAGTATGCAAATGACGTGCGCACTTCTCCATAGCCTCGCGAGAGAGCAAAGCTCGTAATCTCTGTGTATGTCTGGGACAATTTCGAACACTACAACCTCTTCATGGTACGGACATTCCTGGAAAATAAGGTGCTCTGGAGCACATAGGCAGGCGTTGCAAAAGCATCACCTGCAATTTATCGCAATCCCTGAAGAGCATAGTGCACTTTCTATGCATTCTACCTGTACTTGCACAGCGGGTACAAACTTCGTGGCTAAGAAACAAATGTTGCTTAAGTTAAAAATATATATATATGTGGTTCGTGGTTTCACGGCGTGCTTGGTAAACAGCACCCTTGTAAGGCCCACCTGGTATTGCGAAATTTCACTGAAGTGTTTTCATTTTCTGTTGCATTGTGGTTCATTTTCTACTTCGCGCGCGGGTCTGGGCAGCTTGCGAGTCTGTCCTGTGACGCGCACCGCGACACTGGTCGGCTTGCGGCTCCGCTGTGTTGGCGCTCGCATCTGGCAGCTTCCTCCTCAGCAGTACGATTGGGATCGTCCATATCGGCGAATGCAAACTTCTCGAGCAACATACCTCTCCTTCTCCATGCGCCGTTAAGCGCTGCCATTTGGTTTGTTCTTGCCCGCTGCGCTGCTCGTTGTTCTTTCCTTTCCAGCTAGTGTGGCAATCGTAGCGCCTCTCTTACCTTTCTCGGTCTTCTCTCGCTCCTCCAGGCGTGGCGCTGTCCTTTCCCTGTCTCAGCTGAGGCACACTCTCGCCACTTTGGCCACGTGTCCTGCGTCACTGCCACTACAACATCAGGACGACGGCGCAGGGCAGACTTTTCAAACAACTGCGCTGTAAGCTACCCAGTGTGGTGCGATGACCGCAATATGATTGGCGCGAAATCTGAGATCGGAGACAGCAGATTGGAACGAACATTTGCAGCCCATATAGTCGTTGACATCAACAAAACCACTTGACCTGGGCGGTTCACGCGCAATGCGTAGAACCGATGGTCAGTTAGAGCAACCGAATCCATTCCAACGTATCGGAGACGCAGCCAAGCATGGCAGAGGGTTAGGTTGTGTGGCGAAATCGAAAAACGTGCATACATCGCACATTTATCGGTGCGCGTCAACCTGGGCAATTGCAGATCGCTGGGCTGAGCTCTTTCTTCCGAAAGTGGACATAAAAATTAAGGCTGATGATGATGTCTGTCTTCATCTTCTAGCACTCAAGCGGATACCAAGCTTTCATTCTGCACTGAATGATGCCTGCATGCACAGTCGCCCAGGTCTTAAAGCATATAAGCTGCCCAAAGCTATGCGCACACACCCAACGGGGTGGTCGAGTGGCTTGAGCATTGCGCGACTCTACCACATGCAGTGGGGTTCGAAACCTCGCCCCGATGGCTGCGCACATTTGGAGGGTGGCGCGAAAATGCTCTATACACAATTCCCAGCAGGCCTCCACTGCTGGCTGTACATATTGTAATATTGTTGATCCGTTGATTTAGTGCATTTGTATTGTATGTATAGTGTATTTAGCCAGTTGTTTGTTAAGTTTCTGTTGGAGGGTTTGGGCGGGATTTCTTTTTTTTTTTTTTTTTTACCTATCCCGTATCATCAGTCTTCAAGTGTTTATGGGATAGAGATTTGTAGACACGTTTTCAAGCGCCGCGTCGTGCATATATGCAGGCTTGCCGGCTCTCTAAAAAAATTCTGTTGTGCCTGGAAGCCAACACTTAGCGTCTTACCCCTGTCGATCAGCAAAATCTTGATATTGCGGACATTTCGGCGGTGGAGGCAGCGTTTTCAATGAGACGGGTCTTGAGTTATGTTCCTTGAGATGGTCCGTAAGCATCGGTTACTTTGTTTACGAATCTGCATGGTCGGAGGTTCGAATTTCCAGAAGGTGTTCTTTTTTCTCAATTTTTTTTCTCTTCATTTGAACATTGCCGTCATTTTTTTTGTGTGTTGTTGTTGTTGTTGACACGGTTTTTGATTTTATTTTTTTGAGGGGGCAAGTGAGTTTCCGTAGCAATTTTCATAGGTTTTGCGTATTTTCTTTAATTTGGAGTCGTGCTTGGGTAGCCCGCGTGTGTTTTCGTCGTGTTCCCGTGCTCGGATATGCACAGTATGCTGCTTGTGCTGGGAAACTCCGCAAATACACAAATATTTGTGGTATCGAGTGTCACGGTGGCGCTATCGCTAAGCGCTGTAGTGAAGTTGTGTTGAATCGCGGCGT
Source organism: Rhipicephalus sanguineus (assembly GCF_013339695.2). Classification (NCBI taxonomy): domain Eukaryota; kingdom Metazoa; phylum Arthropoda; class Arachnida; order Ixodida; family Ixodidae; genus Rhipicephalus; species Rhipicephalus sanguineus. The sequence continues at coordinate 32,916,777 of NC_051181.1, read as the reverse complement.
TTTGTCGAAGGCGGAATGTTCTTTCTGCTGATCACTTGATATCAGTCGGTCTAGAGACTTCAGTTTCGATAGAGCGGGAACGTTTGATCCGTGTATGATAACGTTCTTGTTTGGCGTGCCGCATCCGATTTTCCTTTGATGCATTCAAGCGCGGCCTATGTTTAAGAAGGCATGCAGGCAAGGTTCATGCGTAGTAGGCGCCTGCGAAACGTGCAAACGTTTGCGTGCGGCGAAAACTCTTGAGCTGCGACAGCATGTCAGCTGCTAACTTATGCATATTGTACAGCCCCATTTCCAGTTGTATAGACAAGGAACAAATGTTAAAAAGCGATGCTTACATATATGTGAATGAGGTTTTCACTTCAAATGCAATTTTGATTGAAATCATGAAATCACGTGTTTAAAATGACAAGTGAATGAACTATTGGAGCAAACTGAATTTTATTTTAATTTACCGTGTTAGATTTCCAAATATTAGCGATGGCTTATCTCGTGGAAACTCATGAGTGCAACACTTGGACACGAATATATTGCAACAGAATTTAGTTTGGTACGTGACAGTGTCGGAAATTGAATCCACGCTTCGGTGCGAAGTTGGCATGCTCGAAGAACTGGAAGAAGCGCTATTTGCAGTTTCTCCTAAATTTCTTTCGAGCAGATGAAGCTGCGAACGAGCCGCTTTGAATGAGAACACAACGTTGTCAGCATACACCGCATAATAAAAGTAGGCAAGACATACAAGGGTGGGAACTTTTGACCACCCTTGAACGCCTGTCCATCATGACTATTGTTTGCAGTCACTGATGACGCGCCCAGCCTGCGCGCGGTCGGGCTGATGGGAAGTGCGTAGGCTGCTACCGTTCCGCCGTGATTCAGGCCGCTTCCTGTAGCTCATTCAGTGCGTGTGGATGTTCTCTGGCTTATAGTCCGCGAAAAAGCAGCTGGCCGTGCTCTATTGAAGCCGCTGCAATCATGATATATTTCACCTCTGCTGTGGATGGTTGTGGCGAAGAAACGGCGACAATAGTAACGAGGTCATGTTTTCCGCAGAGCCCCTGTACAACCAATGGCGCAAGAATTGTCGGAAAGGCATCGCGCCGAGTGGTTTATTCGCAGCAGTCGTCGCGCTCATGCGCCACCAGAAGTTCCACCAGCTACAATTATAAGTGTGCAGCGCGCGTTCATTTGATTTCCGGTGAGTACGAATTTAGACTTTAAATTCACCCCCGCAGGGGCGTCTGCGCAAGCAGCCGTTTGGTGTGCGACACCACGGACCCGAGCTAACGGTGGGTTTCGACCCCTCCCACCCCAGTTGAAAAAAACAATTGGAACCATTTGGAAATATCAATGGGTCCAAATAGTAATAGTGATTTCCAATTGGGCCAAATGGTATCCCAATAGGACCATTTGGAATTTCCAATTGGCTCAAGAGGATAAGCTCACTTCCAATTGGGCCGAATGGGATCTCTAACTGGACCATTTGGAACAAATGAAACTACCAAATGGTTCAAATGGTAGCTCACTTGAGCCATTTGGAAGCTCTACTTGTGTTTCTACTCTGTGTTTAATCCTGGAATTCCACCTTGGCATGGCTCACCACCAAGGTGTCTAGCTTGAGCACAGACGGATGTTTGTGCTAACTGCGCCACTTGAACCAATTGGAATACAACCAATTGGCCCAAATGGTTATGTGCTGACTGCACCATTTGACCCAATTGGAGTACAACCAATTGGCCCAAGTGGAATACAGCCAATTGGCCCAACTGGTTATGTGCTACTGTACCATTTGACCCAATTGGCATACAACCAATTGGCCCAATTGGTCCAAATGGCCCAATTGTGTACTAATTCACAAATGGAACCAATTGGAATCAGGTGGAAATTTTCCAATTGGTTCCAATTGTTTTTTTTTTTTTAACTGGGACGCCTAGCCGTGCGCGTATGGCTCAGCCGTGTCCGGAGAAAAGGGGATCAACGTTCAGCCGATGCCGGGTGATTGGACCTTTAACGCCCCCCGGCAGAAGCAACACACCTCTTTGGCCCCGGCTTCACGCAGACGGCACCCCTGTGAGCTGACCCACCCAGGGGAAATCGGTGGTCGCCTTTTCCTATCCGAGCTCCCTCTGATCCTTTGCTTTCCTGCTGTCTTTCCTCTCTGTCCTGTCTCCTCTCTTCAGTTACTTTCCTGTTTTCGTAGGCGGCTCGGGTTAACCTTGTGCAATAGCCGGTCTATGCGCATTTGGTTATAGCAGAGAACATCTATGTTATAGTAGCGATGTACGGCTGGAGTCTGCATGTTTTCGATACCATAAATCTTGTAGCGTCCCCATCAGGCCCGTAGCCAGGGGGTTGGGGGGCCTTGCCCCCCCCCCCCCGGGCCCCCCCGAAATTTTGGTGAAGTAGGTGTTTTTACCAAAAATAAATAATGAAAATAGGTGTTTTTTTCTCAAATAGTCAAGGTTTTCAGCAAGTGCCCCCCCCCCCCCCCCTGCCCGAAAAAAAAATCCTGACTACGGGATACTACGGGCCTGGTGTCCCCATGTTGGGCTCAAATGGGGGGTGGCCGCCATCACTGCCGAATCAAATTCATAAAGCATTCCCTTTAATTAGCGATCGTGCCGCTTCAAAGCGTGTAAACACCGAAGAGCTGACTTTTTTGAGCCGACCAAACGAAAAAAATTCGGCAGATCCCAAGCCGGGAATCGGTTGCATGCGAAGCATTGAGCGAGTATTATTGTCTATGCTGTATTTTCGGCTTTGAGCCATGCGTTACAAGGTGGACCGACGTGCTTTAGTAAGCGTAATAGTTGTGTGCACATCGTGGCTTTACCAGGCACGTGGACTTAAAGATGCCACACAGATGTAACACTATGTGTCGGCTATATACGTATCGGACACACCTACAGCACACATGCATGCCTTCTGTCTGGCGGTGATCGACCCACATGTGGGAAATGTGGTGAACCACTTGCCGTGCTTCGCATTTTAATCCAATGCAAACAATTACACACTTATAGAAGAAAACACTTTCCATTACCCTACCTACAGCAAATACCACTTCAAAGATTCTTTGTTCGAGTTTTTTAAAAAAACGTGCGTAGTTTTCACGTGATATACCAATCCGCAGCACGACCTCTGAATAGAGGTCGCTGCTGCGCTAGCTACACCCTAGCAAAAATTCCCAATAAAAAACCAATAGCCTATTGGGTTATTGACACCTATTGGTCTATTGGTTCTATAGGTCTATTGGAACTGTATTTGGCTATTGGTTCTATATCAGCCTACTGGACCTATATTGGTGTATTGGTTCTCTATTAGCCAATTGGAATTATATTGGCCTATTGGTTCTGTATTTGCCTGCTTCCATTGTATTAGTTTTGTATTTGCCCACTTCTCAGCCCCATTAGAATTAGTCTTGCGCAAGTGTTTTATGGATGTCTTGTCGTCGTGCAGAAGGCCCACACTGTGGCAGCGCCCCTGCAATGATAATCACAGTGGATGAATGAGGCATATGTCCAAATATATTCTCAAAATCAAAACTACAAGTGCTTCTTCTGGCCCTTGATGATGTTGGCGATCTTGCGGGCGACTATTTGCCAAGGCAACTATGTCTTGTGTCAATTTCTTCTGGACTGCCTCATCCGCACTCGAGGAAGTGCCTGAAAGATTCTGTAAATAGAGCCATGAAATCAGAAAACAGTAACACATGTTTAATTAAGTTTACCTTCGAAGCAACGTATAGAAAGTAGGCGGCACAGTGAGAAATTATCTAGACCTTAATTCACTGCACATGTTCACAATGTTGCAGGAGCTGAACTATAGCAAAAAACTGAGTGAAATATTACATACCCAACTGTGGCTTATTGCGTGGAAGAAAACAGTATATCGGCAAAATTTTGCGCCAAGAAAGAAAGGAAAAGAAAGGGGCAAATTTTTTTTTTAAATTAAGCAGCACCTTATCCCGTTTACACGCTTGCGTCCTGTGTTTTTTGAGCTGTACCCAAGAATGAACTGCAAACTCGTCCTTAAATTACAGCAAACTCAATAATCACTTACTATCTGTGACGTGCTCTTTTTCACGATGGTGCGACTATCATACCTAGAGCATGCCACTAAATCTCAACTAAAGATGGCATGAAATAAATTAAGCTAGGGTAGATTCACGATGAGGCAACGGTAATATGTAAGACAGTAGTAAAGGCAGCCTAGATTCCATATCGTTGCAAGCCCAACACAGCAGTCAGGCTGCAATGAGTTGGATATAACACACGTGCTGCATGTTACGTGCTTATGCAATTAAGCCAACAACATTAATAAACCCACTCCTGCGATAGCCCTAATTGGGCTGCAGTATGTAAAAATAAAAAAAAATATGAAATAAAAAATCGCACCAGTGCAGTGCATATGCTATGCACATTTTGTATAATGAATTATCATGTGGCCTTCTGTGGTTCTTGTGACATTATGTCGAACAAGTATGATAAGCCGATTGGCGCGCACTACAACACACACAAACCGCATCGACTAGAGCGTTTTACTATGAGGCGATAAACGCATTTTCGGCTTAACACACACGTTGTAAATACTTACAAAGGGCTTGCGAGACTCCAACTACACTCACGAGCAGGGCGCCTGTCCTTTACCTCTAATCTATGCTACGTTTTTTTTGTGCATACTGACAAACACAAAACAAACTGCAATAATATATGCGCTCAATCATTCAACTTCTGAGAGCGTGTGGACTTGCAATCGAGGCGTCGCTGGTCTCGCTGTCATCAAATACCGGAGACAAAGGACGAGGGACTTGTTTTCCCGACCTTTCAGCTTCGTCCCAAGTTTGGATACAAAAAGAAAGGTGATATCAAATAAATACTAAATAGGAGTAAATGCCATGCCCACTCAACTCACCAAACAATCGGAGCACATGGGCCTTGAAGTATAACCTTGTTGCTCGTCTTGCCATTATTCGTGGTGCCACTTCGTAGAGTCGAAATCGGTCGAAATCCAAGACATTATGGCTCAGAACGTCTCAATCTGGTGCCGCTGAACACAGTCCTTCACGTTATCGTCGCGGAAGCACACCAAAGCAAACACCGTGTAAGCAGGCTTACGTGAAGCATCGAGATCACACAAAGGCGCGCGCTAAGGCGACAGACACAACAGAACGTTTTGGCTTAGCTTGGCCGCAGGCTGGGCTTGTCTTCGTATCGGCCGAGCGCGGATGGCGCGCCAAACGCACGGTCGGTCGCGTTTTGCAGATCCACAATTCTTTCTCCTGTATCTTTACAGCACTACTTATATTGCTTAGCATAAATAGTTATAAACTTTACATATTATCCAAAGCTTCTCTTAAAGCTTAGCACATGGCTTAGCCTGCTTAACCAAGGAACGTGTAAAAAGAAAAAAAATGTTCACACATGCAGCGTCGCTACGCCGCGCACCGTCTCACTTTTTTTTTCTGTTTGTCACCTGGCTGGTTTCTATGCCGGTTGTGATCTCATGGCAGTTTCTTTATTATTATTCTGTGGTGTCTGTGTTGTCGATTCCTTCGCAAGTTCTTCTTTAGCGTGTTTTACTATAGTGCCCGTTTACCGCACGGCATGTACGGAGACACCGTACCGCAGTGGTCGACACGCAGCCTTTTTATATAACTCTTTTAGGTCGCAGTGAGTTGCTAACTGCACACGGTGTCTCACGGTGTACGATTAAGCTCAATCGGGATCAGACTTATCAAAAGTGAATTGATCCCGTCTGCAGCTTGCGTATAATATAGCCAATCATGATCAAGAAATTTGATCGGGATCGGGTCCGACGCGCTCAATCAGTCATAAGATGTTATAAACAGCTACCAATAGGCGGTAGCTGTTTGAACAATAAAACTCCTGTTGGTTTTATACATCTTCTGTTAGTACATTAAGAAACCAATAGGAGTACTTATTGACCAATACAACTCCTATTGGCCCAATAAGTCACCGATAGGGCAGCACCGATTTGACCCAATACAACTCCTATTGGTCCAATAAGGACACCAAAAGGCAGCCCTATTTGACCAATGCAACCTCTATTGGTCCAATAAGACACCAATAGGTGGTGGCTATTGGTGTCTATTGGTACCCATAGAAGTCTTATACAACCAATACAGCTCCAATAGATGTCCTATAGAACCAATAGCGATTTCCTATTGGACCAATAGGAAATCCTATTGGCATTTTTGCTAGGGCATTACAAAAGAACCTGCCTCGCGGCCCTGAACTCACAGGGCGTGGGACGAGGCATTCGTTGCTATGCCATATATCTTACTCCATAGTTTTATCACCACGAGCACTGCATTCGTTCCCACTACACACATTTCACTTCATCCCCATGATTTTAATATTTACAGTAAAACATCGGTGATAGAATCTCGCGGGGTCAGCAAAAATATTCGAATCATCCGAAATTCGTATGACCAGAAAACATGGAAAATTATAGTATGCGACAAAAGAAGGTTGGCATATGTTTTGATTTATTGTTTCTCAGAGCCGCAGCGACGTCATGAATAGTGTTTAAAGGTCAGCGATCATATTTGTACTCATAAATATAACGTGCGTGCGCGCGTGTGTAATTAATGAACCAGATGTCTTGTGAACCGGAATCGCTACCCAGACAACACTCGACGTCCCGAGGTCGTCCTCAAATGGTACAATCGTCCTCGCACATTTCTCGATGTCCTTGGTACGTATTGAGTACGACACGAGCTGGTTTGGCCCGGAAACGTCTTTGCGAGTGCTTTCTGAGGACAACAAGTTGTCCTGAAAGGTTCTTCAGATACCTTTTGGGGATGACAAAAGCAACATCGAGAGGCGCGCTAGCAAGTTGTCCTGAAAAGGTTCTTCCAGGGACCTTTTGGGGATGACAAATGCAATGCATGCACTGAGCGCTTACATATGATTCCTCGCGTCCTTTTCACACTACGTAGATGCATATCATATGTGAAAATTTTCTCAGCACGTTTGTTTCACACAGACATTGCATATTTTCGCCTCGTTGCTTCTCTTTTGGTTGAAAAGCTTCAAATTACGCGTTTCGCTTTCTGAAACACAAGTAAATAATAATCTTGGGTAAGCTGATATTGCGGAATGTTCATTTAAAATAGTGTGTTCCTAAACGTGGCAGCCATATATTAGTGAATATCCGCCGCTGAAGCGCGTAATAACAAACTAGCCGCTGGCAACCATTGACCAGTGGCGGATCCAGGGGGGGGGGGGGGGGGGGGGCGATTGGGCGATCGCCCCCCCCCCCCAAAGCTATAAGCCGTGCCCCCCGCCCCCCGCCCCCCGCTTTTCACCTCACCGAAGGCCATTTTTCAGAACGTAGAATTTTTTCAGGTGGTCGCTGTGTCCATCCCAATCCGAGACTAGGAAGCCAACCCCTCACACAGCCCAGCGCTTTTCGTAAGAGCGAACACAGGCTTTTCTAGAAAAGATTTCTTTCTGCGTCCTGCATCTTTCAACCATAGGCACCGACGAGCACAAGCCTCAACTCTTTTGCTAAAGCAACTGCTGCCTTTATGGATAGCGAGCTAAAGTTTCCTCCCACTCCCAGGGCCCATCAGCTCTTCAGCAAAGCGAGGGGTCCTTCAAATTCTCCCATCTTTTTCTCAGAGAGAGGAGTCTGTTCTGTGTCATTCAAACTGGCATCTTTCGCCCACCACGGCCGGGCTAGACTGCACGGGCGCGCTTGAGCGCGCACGTGCAGTCTAGCCCGGCCGTGGTCCCACAAAGCGTGCAGAACAAGTTACCTTTTAGTCAACCTTCAGCGGCTGGTCCAAAAAAAAAAAAGAGAAGGAAGGCAGGCAGTGGGTGCTGTGAATATATTCGCCGAAGTACCGAGCAAGCCTCCGAGAGCACGTGCGCGGGGTATAATCGAGCGCGACTCCGAAAGCTCCGTTTGACCGTCCTTAGGCTGCGGAGGATAGAAAGGGCATTTTCTGGCAACACGGACCGGCCAGAAAAAAAGGCAATGGGGAGGAGGGGGCGGGGTAACAACGGGAGGCTTACTCCGAAACTCCGTTCAAGGAATACTAGAGCTCGCCGTTGTGGGAATACTCATTTATCGAGCAGGTGGCCTGCCCTTCCCTCTTTCACCCTCCTCTTACCAACAACACTGATACGTGTTCCCCCATGTTTAGCGGAAATATGCGAAATTTTAGATAATGAAATGGCATCTGAGCAATGCAACTGAGAACAAAATAATGAGCATGTGGTTACTAACGTGAAGTTTTAAAGTTAAGGGGCAACGCCCCCCCCTCCCCCCTCTCCCCCCCCCAACAACCAACCGCCCCCCCCCCCCCAAGCAAGCGCCTGGATCCGCCCCTGCCATGACCATGCGTTGACGTTCTGGATAGTCAAGTAGCCAAACCAAGCCAAGCCATTCCAAGTCAACTGACTGTCAAGATGGGATCTTGCAATGAAGGTAGTGCAAACCGCACCTTTGTTGTTTGTGTGTTTAGTGTACAGTTAACAAAAGTAAGATGTCTGAAAGTGCAAATCGTAGACGTCGGACGGGAGGTCAATCGCCGTGTTGATGGGTGCTTCACGTTACTCAACGCTCTGACTGGTGCTCCAATGAATGGATCGGCACCAGCTCGAACAAATCGCGGTGAATTGTGCTTCGGAGAGTCCCAACGTGAATAACGGGGAATCGAGGTCTGTGTCTGACACATGGCCCGACCTCGGGCAAGTGAACTCGATGCCCGTGTCGAGTGCACTGGTGGGCCGTCAGAGCGGAGCCTCTAACACTAATGAGTGCACTGTGTACGATACACGTGGTCAGGGGGGGGGCGTAGCCAGGGGGGGGGGGGGTCGGGGGGGGTTCAAACCCCCCCCCCCGAAATTGTTCAGTTTTGCTTGCGTATATATACATGCGCACATACAAACGCACGCACGAACATACATAAAGTATGGACCCCCCCACCCCCCCCCCCCGAAAAAAAATTTCTGGCTACGCCCCTGCACGTGGTGACGAGGACGTTGTGCCAGACTTTCGAGGAAGTTTACAAGCATGGGCCATTGAGTCGCAGTCGTCGCATGCTGCGGTGACATCACATGAGACTGTCATGAAATGTAGCATTGTTCTACACGGGACAGCATCTGGTTCCTTTTTGCATGTATTAAAGGGGTACTGACAGAAAAATTTTGGCCTCGCGTTTTTTTGCTGTAATGTGTTGCTGGGGCCTGTTAGTCATAACGTGGCACATCGTTTGCTGCAGCGCGCGACAGATAATTACAGGCTCCTCATTACCGACCAGTGTCAGTTTCGGTTTCAAAAACGACAAGCCTCTGGTTGCAACTATCACCACCTAGCGGCTGCAGCGCTCGAGCCCTAAACACGTCACCCGCCAGCACGCAGAAGTGTGACGCACTTCCGCGCTGTTCGCGTCGTCTCCTCCTCGCATTCGCATGCTTGCCGCACGTCTACGCGATGTCGTCGCCATCATCGTCCTCGTTGTCGTCGTCCTCCTCATCGTCATCTATTGGCGACGATTTCCTTGAGACACCAACAGCGCAGCGGCGAGCGCGTCAAAACAAAAATGGCCGCTACGACGTCATCATAACTTGTACCGGCTACAACGTTCGTAGGGGAAGTAGGGGGGTCACCTCGGGTCACCTCTGAGGGTGTCAATGCAACAGGTGCGGCCTATAATGCTGGATCGTGCACGCGAACTTCAAAAATTCATATAAATACCTTCCAAGCTTTATTCGCTGTCGATATTTTGCAGATGGTACACGCCGTACACGGAAATCGATCCAGCAGGCTATCTCGGCCGCGAAATTTTGTGTCAGTACCCCTTTAATCCTTTCATTAAAATCGTAACGCCTTTATTTGACGTCTTTTTTTTTTTTTGGCAGGAGTAGTCCGTTACAGTAAAACATCTCTTTGCAAATTTGTGTTGAATGCCCTAATATTGCTTTTTTTTTTTCAGACACTGCCTCTGACTATATACTTGGACTCGAATGCCTGAGAAAGCGGTCCTCATAACCAGTCGGGACTAATTACTGTTTGAATAAATGAATTTCAGTCAACAAGCTTTGTATTTTTTGTCATAGTCAAGCACTTATTGCACCTCACCTCTTCGTTTCTTGACGCAGTATACATACACAAGACCTCACAGAGGTGTTTTTCCTTAATGTATGTAAATACCTTGAAAAGAATAAATCATATGTAGTAATACAAAATATCACAGCCTACGGTACCGAACCGCTGCACAATGGTTGTTCTGAAAACATACTAAAAAAGTCCTGAAGTGTTGTTTTGAGGCATCCTGAGGTTGTTTGAGTACGGACAACAGGACTGGATTAGTGCCATTCTAGTACCATAACAGCTAGGACGTTCTGCGGATATCATAACGTCCTCAAGGTGGCATACTGAGGATGTCTGAGGTTGTTATTGTGTTGTCTGGGTAGTAACCCACTCCTAATCTTAGTACGCTTTTCTGCACGACACCGGAGTACTGCGACGAAAGTGACTTAAGAAGCGCTTTGCACGCGATAGATGAAGGCCAGAAAATTTTAGAACCACTGTCCTTTGTTGCTGTTATTTTCTTATCGCGGTGGTGTTGGGGGTGTTTTTTGGGAGATTTACGGCCGTGCCCGAACTAATGGGAGGTTTACTCAAATTCGGGTCTCTCCCGTGCAAATCGGAGTTGGCAGGTGTGAGCGTACATAGCGAGGTCTAACGCCTTCGCCAGACACCACTTTCATAGGACGCCTGAGTGCGAGGACATGGCTTGCATCGACAAGGCAGGCACGTGTTAACACAGACACCAGTACAACGACGCTGCTGCCTCGAGCACAGCAGCACGCGTCGACGCGTTTAGAAAGAAAAAAAAGGGAGAGAAAAAAAAAAGAAGCACCACGCCAACGCCATCTGTAATCTAAACAAGAAAGCGCATTAGTCTCTAAGATTTGCGCGCACAATCTCGGAGGCAACGACGCACCGCTGATGGTCGCGCAGCCAGTATCCCGCGGCCGCGGGCACGTGGTTTCCAAGTCTTCCGGCGACAGCGCGCACAGCCCTGTACCTACATTTGCGCTAGTGTACATTCGTATGAAACGTCACGGGGTGAAAATCAGTTCGCAACAACCGTACTCCATCACATTGCAGGCTAATGGGGCTTGGCTGGGACTACAGGAAAATTTGTATCACCCCGAAATTCGTACAAGCCGTGTCATATCACCGAGGTTTACTTATATGTTTTACCCCGGCCATAGCGCGCGGAATTTTAGGCCCGTATACAGCCACGTAACGCTATCATAGCTCACATACATCCCTTACATATCGTAAATCACGAATCATTGCTGCTTTCATCACTGTTCATGGCGCTCTTTGGCCACC
>NC_051181.1:32785302-32905301 GCF_013339695.2 Rhipicephalus sanguineus | reverse complement strand
GTAATATCATACCGTGTTACTCATTCTGTGTTAAATAAATAATTACATCAGAAATGGTCCAGAATGCTGCTTAGCCTAAAAGCTTTAGTGAATCGGCCAGACATGGACTTTGTGTACTTGTGTATGCTTTAGTTTCGTCGGTTTATCTTTGTTGCAACAAAAAGCCTAAGAATTTCAGCAGATAGGCACGCTTTAAAGCATTTACAAGCTTTAGGTGTAATGTAAACCCGCCACGGTCGGAAATGCTCAATGGAGGTTAAATTGCTTGGGGCCTGTGTACTTAGATTCAGGTGCATGCATGGGCATTGGCATGGGGGTGCAAAAGGAGCATTTGCCTCCCTCAAGCCACTCTAGTACTTACCCCTACCCAAGCTACACCAGCAACACCCCCCCCCCCCCCCCGACTAAGATTCTATACAGGTTTGCACCCCCCTAGACAAAATGCTGCCGATGCCCTTGGGTGCATGTTTAAGAACACCAGATGGTCAAAATTTCCAGAGGCCTCCACTACGGTGTGTCTCATAATCATATCGTAGTTTTATGATAAAACCCCAGATATTATTATTACGCCTTAGGTGCCATCCAGTGCTGTTACATAACCCATAATTTAGTTTAATTATCAATTAGTGATCTTGTGGGTGTTATGTAAAATATCTTTGTCGAAATGACGCTTCATTACCTGCATTCCATGCAGCATTCTTCAGTCACAGACAGTTATTCTTGAGCACCTACAGTATAACAGTTTATTAGCAATAACCAAGATAATTCTGTTGCCAAACACTTTCTGCAATGGAAGATTTTATTTACATACATTGATCTCAGAAACAAGATATAGGAATACATTTGTAAGCAACACTAAAGGATCACTTGGCTACAAAAAATACTTTCTTATCAAGCCAATTAAAAATAACCACCACTCGATTACCAATAAAGTTAACGCTTGTCAGTGTTCGTGAATTGACTTGATTCAATATTGCTCGAGCATTGCTAGCGACATGAATGCAATGCTCATGAGCATCATCTGGAACAAAAAGACAATTTGCCACCAATTTTGAAAATGCATCCCTTACCAGGCCTGTAGCCAGGAATTTTTTTTATTTTTCGGGGGGGGGGGGGGGGGCACTTGCTGAAGGCCTTGAAAACACCCATTTTTATTAGTCATTTTCGGTAAAATACACAACCAACAGAATATGGGGGCGGGGGGGGGGGGGGGTTTCGCCTGTCTCTTACGCGATAAGCACTTCATTTGTGCCCAAGGACGTCCGCAGAACTTTTTACAGGGGGGTGCATCCACGGCGGTGGGGGGAGGGGGGGGGGGGGCATTTACTGCTCGCTCTAGTCACTGATGATTGGGGGCGCAAATTCTGCCCTATACATTGCCTTAATAGGGGGAGGTGCGCTGCGATGAACATTCGACCCCCCTCCCCCCCCACCCCCCCCAAAGGGGAATCCTGCGCACGCCTCATGTGACAAAAAAAGAAGAGAATAAAAAAATAGAAAGAAGGACTTGCAAAAAAGATAAGATAATTTGATTGAGGCTTATAGTATACTTGTCCCGTGTGGTTCTCTGTCTTCGTCGCGCTACCAGCTATGCACCCGCGGAACACTGGTGTGGCTACTCAACTAGTTAAAAACACCAAGTAAGCTTTCTGGTTAGTGAAGGCAGCACTTTACGACCTTTACTAACTGCTGGCTAGTAAAAAAATTTCGCGAAGGTAGTAAAATACGCTCGAAACTAGTGAATGCAAGCATTTACTAACCATTTACTAACTTTTTTTCTAAGAGTGTAAGATCTAGAATCCAACTAGACTTGAGGAAGGAACGGCAGAAACTGATACGCAAGAAGCCGATTAATGAACTAGCTCTGAGAGGGAAAGTACAGGAATGCAGAGTTTCACCTCAGAGTAGGTACGCGGCTTTAACCGAGGAAACCGACCTTAGCGTTGACGCAATGAATCATAATATGACTAGTATCATTAAGGAGTGTGCAGTGGAAGTCGGGGGTACAGTCGTTCGACTGGACACCGGTAAGCTATCCCATGAGACGAAAAAACCATTAAGAAACGTCAAGACATGAAAACCTCAAATGCAACAGACAAAATAGAGCTGGCGGAGCTTTCGAAGTTAATCAATAGGCGTAAAGTAGCCGACATAAGAAAGTATATTATGGAGAGAATTGAGCATGCACAAAAGAACGGAAGAAGCCTCAAAGCTATGAAGACAAAACTGTGCATAGGCAAAAATCAGATGTATCCATTAATGGACAAGGAAGGCAAGGTCACAACCAATAGGGATAGAATAGCTGAGGTAGCGGAAGAGTTCTACAGAGATCTGTACAGCAGCCGAGACAGTCAGCATGATAACGTTAGAAGCAGTAATAGCCCAGAGAAATCTGACATACCACCAGTATTGATAGGAGAAGTAAATATAGCCCTAAAGGGAATGCAAAGAGGCAAAATAACATCAGACCTGTTGAAAGACGGTGGAGAGATTATGTTAGAAAAACTGGCCACCCTGTATATGAAGTGTCCCTCGACGGGGAGGATACCAGAATCTTGGAAGAATGCCAACATCATCTTGATCCATAAGAAAGGGGACATCAAGGACCAGAAAAATTACAGGCCCATCAGCTTACTGTCCGTTGTCTACAAGCTATTTACAAAAGTAATTGCGAACAGAATTATTAAGACATTAGAGTTCAATCAACCAAAGGACCAGGCAGGATTTCGTACAGGCTTCTCAACAATAGACATTTTCACACTATCAATCAGGTGATAGAGAAATGCGCGGAATACAACCAACCCCTATACATAGCCTTCATAGATTACGAGAAGGCATTTGATTCGGTGGAGACATCAGCAGTCAAGCAGGCACTGCGGAATCAGGGCATCGACGAAGCCTATATAAACATAATGGAAGAAATCTACAGCGGATCCACAGCCACTATAGTCCTCCATAAAGAAAGCGACAGAATCCCAATAAAGAAGGGCGTACGGCAGGGACACACGATCTCTCCAATGCTATTCAACGCGTGCTTGCAGGAGCTTTTCAGGGCCCTAGATTGGGAAGAATTAGGGATAAGAGTTAATGGAGAGTATCTCAGTAACCTGCGATTCGCTGATGACAATGCATTGATGAGTAACGCGGGAGACGAATTACAGCTCATTATTACTGAACTGGATATGGAAAGTAGAAGAATAGCTCTGAAAATTAATATGCATAAAACTAAAGTAATATGGAACAATCTTGGCCGAGAACAGCGCTTTGCGATAGGGGGTGAGACACTGGAAATTGTAAACGAGTACGTCTACTTAGGACAGGTAGTAACCGCGGGCCGAACCATGAGAGTGAAATAACCAGAAGAATAAGGATGGGATGGGGCTCATTCGCCAAGCATTATCAAATCATGAATGGTAGTCTACCACTATACCTCAAGAGGAAGGTATATAACAACTGCATCTTACCGGTACTTACCTACGGAGCAGAAACCTGGAGACTTACAAAGAGGGTTCAACTTAAATTGAGGACGACGCAGCGAGCGATGGAAAGAATGATAGGTGTAACCTTAAGAGACAGGAAGAGAGCAGATGAAAAAATCCGTAAAACAGGGGGTGGATGCTCGAGCCAACGTTTCGACAAGTGGACTTGTCTTCTTCAAGGCTGGAACTGATTTCCTTAGCTATCGTGTGTATATGCTTCGTGCCCTCTCCAAAAGAGGGGAGAAGGGGTGGGGGGGAGAGGCCACTGCGACGATTGGGTGAGTCATAGGGACGGAAAAAAAAAAAAGGGGGGGGGGGGAGGACGGGAGGGTGTACGTTTCACTGAATGATTGTCAATGGAAGCACGTGGCATTTTAACAATAGTAGGTTCGAAAGCTTAGAAGAAGGGATTAACTCTCATTCGTTTTCGTTGTGTATGTACCATACCATATCGATATGGTACATACACAACGAAAACGAATGAGAGTTAATCCCTTCTTCTAAGCTTTCGAACCTACTATTGTTAAAATGCCACGTGCTTCCATTGACAATCATTCAGTGAAACGTACACCCTCCCGTCCTCCCCCCCCCCCCCTTTTTTTTTTTCCGTCCCTATGACTCACCCAATCGTCGCAGTGGCCTCTCCCCCCCCACCTCTTCTCCCCTCTTTTGGAGAGGGCACGAAGCATATACACACGATAGCTAAGGAAATCAGTTCCAGCCTTGAAGAAGACAAGTCCACTTGTCGAAACGTTGGCTCGAGCATCCACCCCCTGTTTTACGGATTTTTTCATCGCAGCTTCCATCTTCCACTTCCTGCCGTTTTTTGGAAGAGAGCAGAGTGGGTCAGGGAACAAACGGGGGTTAAGGATATCATAGTTGAAATCAAGAAGAAATGGATATGGGCCGGGCACGTAGCACGTCGGCAGGATGGATAACCGGTGGTCATTAAGGGCAACTGACTGGATTCGAAAAGATGGCAAACGCATGAGGGGGAGACAGAAAATTAGGTGGGAAGATGAGATGAAGAAGTTTGTAGGTATAGCGTGGCAGCAGAAAGCACAGGACCGGGTTGATTGGCGGAACATGGGAGAGGCCTCTGCCCTGCAGTGGGAGTACACAGGCTGATGATGATGATGCTGATAAGGATAATGGTGGTGATGATGATGATGAAGCTCAAATGAAGTACATTGTGTTGCACGTATGAGGATGGATGGTCGGAAGTGCCACCGCCTCCTGGACGTCCCCGTTGCCTTCATGGCTGCACAGGTAAGAGAAGACACTATTGTAAAGCATCTAGACACAATATCGCTGTGCAGTGTCAATAATAACAGCCACATTATAGAAATGGTTGTGTGACCCGATAAGCCCCAAAGAAGTAATTCAGGGGCCCATTTTCTCCTTATTACAAATAGGGTGTCTCGATGCGCGCTCCCCCTCCACCGCCGTGTGCACCGATTAACGTGCACCGATAGAGCACTGGTACGCGGTATTAATCGTATCACCTTTATCGAAACCCAGCCGCCGCGGATGGGTCCTCAGGATCGGCACTCGAGCGCCACGACCACCCAGCCAATACATTCCAGCCGCTTTTATTGCTTCGTTGTAGGTTCAAACGTCATTTATACTTTTTTTTTCTGTGAGATAGTCCAAAATTATACTACAAAACGTACCATGTATGGTACATTTTTATGTTTAGCTTGAGTACACTATGTTGAAGTTTAGATTGAGTAAAGCACGTACAGGCTGTTTCACACTTAGCGGAAGTCTCGGAGCGCATGGCATCGCGATGCGGCGAGCGCTGCAGTCGCGTGCCGGCAGCAGCTCGCGCGTGCGCAGACGCTCGACATCAGCAGTGTTGAACCGCGTTGTCTGCTACTGCGGCGCGCGCTGGCCGCATTGCCGGGAAGCCCGCGGATTTCAACGTTACTGCTGGAACTGCGCCGATATTTTGCACTAAACGTAGTGCGACACCAACCTCTCAGCCTTTATTGGCGATAACGGGGTTCTAGAAACATTACTTGGCACCATAGTTTGTTTGCTCTTTCGAAACGCTGTCGTACTGAATGCGTGCGCGCACGTATATTACTTCACTGTGTGTGCTACCGCAACACGCTGCGACGAAAAAGGCATCAGAATAGAGTCTTTTAGCAAGTTACGGAAATGCGGTACGCAAATACGGTAAGGCAGTACGGTACCGCTCCTCCTTTCCCGGTCGTTGAGCGGCCAAAGCACAACCAGTGGGAAAGGAGAAACGCTACCGTACTGCCTTACCGTATTTGCGTACCGCATTTCCGTAACTTGCTAAAAGACTCTAATGAGTGCGCACTGTGCGCGGTCTTTATTTGACGCTAAAGAAAAACAAAGCACTAAACAGTAACTGCCATGCAGCAATGCGGGTCTGACACCGTAAAACAAATGGGCAAGAATACAAGGATGCTTTAGTTTAAGACAACGGCTTGGACGTGCTTCTTTTCGACGACATTTCGTTTCACCAGACAGGACTCGCTCGCCGGTGCCCAAATGCACGCATCACGCTTCGAACTTCACTTACTACCTCGTCATGTGCCCAGCGGCAGCGATGACAGTGCTCATTCTGGAGGGCAGTGAGCGTAAAGTGCCAGCGATGTATTCAGTCGCAGCATGTCTCATTCGTGGACGATGGGGGCTTGGCGGTGATTTGGCGCTCTTTAAACTGCTTAAAATAGAACAGCAATCTTGAAAAGCCAGTATGTAATGTAATGTTCCTTCGGTCACTGGTGAAACGGCGCGGCTCTCTGCAGACACACGCAAGTTTACAGGATACGGATTGATCTGAATAAAGTTGGGGCTCTCCTGTCTTACCTCATTCCAGTGGACGGTGCAGTACTGCGTTGTTCGCCTTGTTCGCCAAGCCTGTATGCCAGAAAAAGAGTGACTGAATGTGATTGAATTGTTTTTTATAAACTACACTAAAAAAAAAGCATAGCAGAGACGACAGGGCGGTCTCTTAAAGCGGTCAATAGGATTCTGCAAGCCTACAAGAAAGAAGGACAGATCAGGGATGCGCCTCGCGGACGTCCACCAAGAGCCACAACGGAGGATGATGACTTGTGTATTCTTGCGACTGCTGAGGGTGCCCCCCGTGCGTCGCTTCAAGAACTTCGACAAAGCCTACAGGTGAGGGCTTCAACGTCTGCTGTGAGTCGGCGGCTAAATGAAGCCGGCCTAAGGAGTAGATCAGCTGCCCAAAAGCCCTTGCTTATGGCCACAAACAAAGCAAAGCGGCTCGATTTTGCGCAACGACACCAATGCTGGACTGTGGAGCAATGGAAGAGCGTTGTCCTCAGCGATCAATGTATCTTTACTACCACTGGCGACCAGCGAGAACGAGTTTGGCGCACTGTAAGGACACGGTAAGTTATTCTCTAGAATCATTTGCGATTCATCCATACTATAAAGATACTAGTTCGTAATATGTGGGTTGCCATGCCTCGCACGCGGGTTCAGCCTAATTATTTTTGCTTCGGGGAGAAGAATAATTTTTCAAGTATTGCTCCATTTAAGAATAAAATAATGCAACTATATTTGGCAACATGTTTGCTTAATAAATGAGTCAGTGCACCGCGATGAGACAATTTTTTTCCTGTGAGTATTGAAGTTTAACCGTGGGGCGTTTAAACCTTCCCACCCATTGCAAAAAGCTCAGGAATAATTATTCGTCGTCATAAGTCACAGCATCAGGAAAGTGCACATGCCTTCCAGAAGCGTAGTGGGTACATCGTTTCTCGGCAGAATGATGAACATTGGCATATTGGGTACTTCCCTACTTGAGAAAATTATGATTTTTCGTGTAGAGGGTACCTTGGAACTGTACTCGTAGTAGTCCCAAGAGAGTTTGCAAAGGGCTCTAGAAACACCGCTCCTCCAGCTTTCGCTTTGATTCTGCTATGTGTTCCGCGCAGGCATGATGTTCTTTAGACAATCTGATTACCTAATGTAAAATATCGGTACTCCATATATGCTTCTTTCTTTGTCCCACGTACATGCCGTGGTACCTCCAGCGATTCACCGCGAGCGGACGCACTGGTGTGAGTGTGTGGGCTTGGTGTCTGTGTTCGGTCGCACTAGCGTGTGTGTTCGGACGCACTGGTGTGAGTGTTCGGACGCACTGGTATGAGTGTTCGGACGCACTGGTGTGAGTGTTCGGCAAAGATGGCCTTGGCCCACTGATATGCCTCGAAGGCAAGTTCACCGCTGAAAGGTAAAGGGCAATCAAAGACGACGTACTGATTCCGTACATTCTTGACGGCCCGTTCCCGGAAGGCGACTACAGCTTAAGAGTTGATGCCTGGGCAAGTTGGAATTGGTTATAAATGTTCAAAACGGGCGGCGCAAAAACAAGGGACAAAGGAAAGACTACACACCACAGAGCGCCTTCTCACAACTAACTTTATTAGAAAGAACACACACTATTTAAACCTTCACCAAGTACCACGTGCTCCTACATCATTGATAGCCGACAGGATACATAGACATGTGTTGCTCTAAAGATTAGAAACGGTTACGAAACGATGATCACTTGCACACATTTTTTTTCCTTATGTGATGAAACGATTGAGGATACAAATTTCATCGTCATGCAGAGCGATTGATGGCATGCTTAAACATAGATTGCCTTTTTTGTAATGTTAATGTTAAAAAAATGTGTACATGTGAAACGGCCTGTACGTTGATTATCGTTGCAAATTATTTGATTTTGCGGCCGTATTCTGCTAAGCAAAGTGCTTAGACAGTTATTCTGCATTTTGTTTTGGTTTCTTTTACCTTACTACAAATCTGCAGATGGGGTAAAAAATCATCGAATGCATATCAGAATATTTGGTGCTTCGCATATGGTTTCTATGGCATTAAATCGTGACACTCGCGAAGATATAAACTATGAAATGCTGTATAGCATGTTTTACGTAGGAATATTTTGTAAAGTGGTCATTATTTTAAACCTGGCATCGATCTCGTTAAAATGAAGCGGCCACGCGGCTTCTGAACAATGAGAAAACAAATTGCATTCAATAAATAGCAATTTCAGATGTGATAGCTTGTTTTTGTCGTATCTTTGAAAGACTTCATAAATAACAAAAAGCGCAGTTCGTGGAAAGACGGAAGCTTGAAGGGATGAAAAATATCGAGGACGCTTGAGCTTCCCCTTCAAGAGTAGAACGCGATAGCCTAATCGGGCCCCGTGCACATCGCCTTCTCAATTGCTAGCCTGCCTTCGGTTCTTGGCGCATGCCTCAACTGTGCCGTAAGGAAACGAAGAACTGTGCGCGTAACATTGGCCGTTTCAAAGTATCCTAGGTACTTTGATTTGAATATGATTCAGGATTGCAGTTTGGCATACAGACTGAGGAAAAAGGTTAAAGATTACCTTTTGCTTAGCTGTTGACACTCCTCATACGATATGCAGCTTCCCTTGCAGTCTTGATATCGTTTAGTATTTGCTTTAGTTCTTTTTTTTCCATTTCTTGTATACTGTTTCCGTTACATCGATTAGCATTATTGCTTGTAAAAATATTTCCTTGTTATGCATTACTATACTATGTATAAAACCTAACCATCTTACTTTCGTATATTTGATTGCCTCTTGGATACATTTTGATCTTTTCTTGTTTCTGTATTGTTACATTATGTTTACGTGGTTTTCCACCCCCGAGCAATGTATGAGTAGGGGGGGGGGGCTTTGTGGGGCATTTGCATCTGCCTTTAGCCCCTTCATCCCAGACAACGTCCGTGTAAATGAATTCAAATTCAGAAAAGAAAATTGAAATTCTTCTACAACTGGATATCAACACGTTTTCCAGCGAATCCTTGTGTCTCTGGCATGCCTGCACACTGCATTTAGTCTTTTTGATTAAATATTCTGTATCAGTGTTTAGAAGGAAAATCAGGGTGAACATATTGCCTGTCTAGGATGTGATGCCTTTAAATGTTCTCTTCACAAGATATGAGCCTCACCGCTTGTATACAGAAGTTATTACCACACTGAACAGTGCAGTTCGGAACATCTTCCCGTCATTCGGTGAGCGGTTCGTGCAATGAGACACGCGACACCCGATCAGTGTGCCCCAAAAAACGCCGTGCACGCATCTCTCTCAACCAGCCGCAACGAGGCGTTGGGAGCTCAATGGCGGCCGCCGGCCGAAAGGCGGCACTTCCCCTACTGGGTGTTATTTCATGGTTTTTAGTCGACGCGTAGTAATTATGCACCGGAGCAAAAAATTTATTATTGTTGAAAAACAAGTCGCCGCCATAGGTGAACACACCACCTAAGCATACGAACATGACATACCAACAACCACATACAGTAGCACTCCATTGTTCAAAAAGCGCAAAAAGACGAAGGCACGAGAAGGAGGACTACATAGGACTTCACAGGACACAGGTCTTCGTCTTTTTGCGCTCTTTAAACAATGAAGTTAAACGAACTAGCTCAATTTTGCACACTGTTACAGTAGCACCCAAACTGATCCCACATATTTCTAGCGAGGCTTTGTCTTACGGGAATCTAAGGGACCATTGAAATGCCGTAGCCTAGTGGGAACGTGGTGTAACATTGGGTTAAACGAGGTAGATCAAAGGGGCATACCTGTTGGTAACGTGGTATCGGGCACGGTGACCCACCAGCTGCGCGTAGTAAGTCGGCGCGGGTACCGAAACTGAGCGCGTGGAGCGCAAGTACGTGTGGCACAGCTGGTAGGTGAGATTGTGCAGCTCATCTGGAGAGAGGCAGTTGTCGTCCCACAGCATGCGGTAGTACGATGGGCGGCTCGTCCCCTGCGTCACAACAAGCGGTTTAGCAACGTGAAAGCAACGATATACGTTTGCTTTACTACAACATATATTCTAAGGAGAAAGCCCTAGATGGCTTATCTGACGCGAAAAGTGACCGTCGGCGGAAAGAAGTGTTAATTTTAAGGGCTCGTTTTCTTTGTTATACACAATATTATTGAGCACTAACAGACAATAATGCCAAGGAAAGTATAGGGGATGTTTTTAGTAAATGTAAGGTAAATGTGAAGAAAGAAAAGTGGACGGAAAGATAGCTTGCCGTGGGCAGGGACCGAACCTGCGACCTTCGAATAACGCGTCCGATGCTGTACCAACTGAGCTACCGCGGCGGCCATCCCCCCGTCCACTTTATAGAATTATATATATATGCGTGCGTGTGTGTGTGTGTGTGTGTGTGTGGAGAGAGAGCTATGCACAGCGAAAATTGCCATCGTTTCATTAGAGAGTTTTAGTTTAGCGGGCTTAGCGGAATAGCGGGATCGAAATGCGCATGCGCAGTACTCTAAGCGACCCGTAGCGTTTACCGTACGCATGCTATTTTTCAGATTTAGTGTTACCGTGTTTGCGTGGTTAACGTAAGGTCTCTTCAATTTGGCTGCACCTGCGGCACCAGTTCAACGGGTGCAGCACCGTCCTCCTCGTTTTGCTGGTGCCGCGCGCGCCCGCTCCACCGGTTCCCTCGTTTTGTCAAGGTGAAAGTATTCTAGCCACCATAGTGCAAGCGTAGTTCTGCACGAGTTCTCTGCCGGCCTGCACTCGCTCAAGAGGAGGTGCAAAGAAGTGCAGCATGGCGTGCGCCCCTTCCTCCTCCCAAGCTTGGAGCAGACGACGCTGCGTGTTGTTGTCAGCTGACTCCGACGGGCAATCTTAGCCACGTCTTTTCGGCAGCTATTAAGGCGGATATTTTTACATGTCTCGTGAGTAGAAAAGTTCACCGTACTTGACGGCAATATGAATGGTACACAAAAAAAAAGTAATAAAGATGTGGCACGACTCGTGAGCTGCGCTCTCAGTTCGCCTTTGCGAAATCGTGAAAAACTTTTGAGTTTAAAAATGTATTCATCATGCGAGCGTGCGTATACATGTGTCTTAATGGTCTACAAGAATTGCACATTCGTTCTATAGTCTAGCGTGGAAAAAAGTGACGACAATAAAATTCTTTGAGCACAAATTTGCGAGCGTACACTTTCCTGGATAACTGAACTGAACTTTCGCGTTAAGCCGTTTTAGCGTCGGCCAAAGGACCCCAGATAATTTCGTTTTTTTTTTTTGTATGGCCTCGCACCAGGGGCGTAGCCAGAAATTTTTTTTCGGGGCGGGGGGGGGGGGGGGCACCTTTTTGATCTGAAGTGCGGGTCGGGCAGGCAGTTGTGATCGAGTGTCATTTTGAGCTCGTATGCCATGGCCAAAGAAATTTCGGGGGGGGGGGGGGGGGCACGGGCCCGGTGTGCCTACCCCCCTCCCCCCTGGCTACGCCCCTGCCTCGCACGCACTTTAATAGAAGGTCGAAACCAGCGAAATTTTCTATTGAACCAGTAAAACGTCTCTCTAGATAGTCTGAACAGTCTCTTCAAATCACACTGATAGAACCTGCCGACGACATTCTCGTACCCGGGAACAGGAGTTACATCTTCACGTACCAACATATGCTGGCGACCAAAGCACATACACCGTCAAAATCATCCTCGGAGTCGTTGTGGTTGTGAGGGTCGCCGTTGTCGGAATCGTCGTCGCTGCAGAGTCGAGCAGATCCATACGGCAGCTACGAAGAGTGCCGCCGCGGCAGTGTTTTTGGTAAACAACACCAGCGATACACGCCGCGTCGACTGTTCGACCAACACTGCCTGCAACTGCATCTTCGTTTTGGTGGCAGCCGCCGCGTGGTAGTGTCAGTAGTGTCGCGGCTGCACCGGCACTTGCTGAACCGGTGCTTCTAGAGTGCCTCGATGTCCCCCTCGCCCGAGTGCCGCCCTCGATGTCCTCCTCCGTATAACTGCGCGGAAGCGGCTCGTCATGAAGTACCGACTCGTCGGACTGCCGTGTGCGACCCTACAGGACTTGCTCCATCCCACCGGCCACGTGCACCGTCGCCGATCAGCCCTTGCGGCCCTACTCGCTTTTCTCGAGGATGCCGGCCTATACTCCGCGACAACTTTTCTTGGCACCACTGTGGAAGCTACAGAGCCAATGTGCCTGCATGCGCGCGCGCCATGAAATAGTACTTATATTTATTTTCTAATTCGAAAAGTTACCTAGCTAGAATAAATAAAGATTTCCTCATTATAAAAAGAGAACGAGTATGGGAAGCCATTCGTGAAAAAAAATGTTATTGTAAACTTCCAGTTTTTTTCTGTCTTTATTTTTTGGACAGCACCACGTTTTCCTCACGCCTGCACCACATTTTCCTCACGCCTGCTCTCTCAGAGTCTCAGTAAACATGGCGTCCGCGATGCCCCCTGAACCGTTGGCCTGAACCGTGTGCGGCCGCAAACTCGCCGTTTCGTTCTCCGAAGAAGCTGTACTCTAAATGTGACAGAAAGTGGCTATCAACCAGACCACGCAAGTTATCTGCAATGTCATCACTGGAGTGAGGCGCCGTCAGCGTGACTTGTCTGCAAATGCAGTGTGCCGGACTGTCACCGAGCTCACCGGAGTGAGTGAGCGAACGTATCAAGGCTGAAGCTCTGCGGGCCCCACTTGCCTCCCCGAAGCGCAAGAAATTGAATTTCTCGGGCCAAACTGAGAAGAGCATCACCGGCAAGACGCGGCTGCTGCGCTATTACACGTGTGCGTTGGCAGCATTGCGGCGCAAAGTGCACAGCTACTTCATGCGCAATGAAATACCTACGGCCGAGAAACTACGCTCTGTGAAAGTGTGTGACCAGCGAAACTTGATAAAATAATCTGCGTCAGTCTCTTTTTCATTAAGCGTGAGCTCTCTTTAAATCTAAACCCAATTCAGCGGCATCATGGTACTTGCATTCCGATTTATTCGAATACAATGCGAGCTTTTTCTCCAAATTTTTGCTACTAAAGTCGCCTCTCGCGTTGCAATCGTCGTGATCGCGTTACAATCCAGCAAACGCCGCATTCAGGTTGCGGTGTGCGCTTGGTGGCGTTCATCATATTCCCATGTGTCTTATTTTGTTGTCTTCGGGCTTCACCCGCAAAGACTGTTTGGAATGCTCCGCGCAGACCGCGATGCGATGTTCCAGAAGCGCCACGATTGTTTTAGATCTTTCTGTTAAGATTGCGCGCGGTACGCTAATAGTCAGAGATTACGTGGCCACCAGCTATAGCACTGGAACATTCGATAGAACATGTATAAAAGCCGACACGCTTTACGACTTGTCAGAATTATTGACGGACGACGCTCTGACTGACTCGTTTCCCGCCCACAAGTTCGGCCAAATAAAGAGTTTCATCTTCGACACACCCACTGCTGCCTTCGTCAACGTAACAACCCTGTGACAATATACAGTACAGTAGGTAGATGCATCTACGCACACTGATGTTCCCATTCTGCATGTAGACATGGTGCTAAACGCTCTAGCGATGCGAGCATGCGAAACCGAAACTGGAACTGAAATCGGCTGCAAGATGCCGAACTACTTGCGTAGTAACACAAATGTGCGGATGCCCCGCCTCCGTAGCCTTCGCTCCAATACCAAGATAAGTTGTCGCCGAGTATAGTCGAACGAATTTTCTAGCCGCTCACCACGGTGACTCGGACGCCCGTTCTCCTGCCCCCCCCCCCCCCCCCCCCCCCCCCTCACCTTTTTTTTCCCACTCATACCTTTCTTTTTTTTCTTTTTTTTTCTTCTTTTACCATCTCTTTTCACTCTCACTGTCCCCTCAATCCCCGGTCCCCCGTGAGTGTATCGGTTGAGGTGTCCTCACTTGAGAGACAGTTATCGTGCACTCTACACCCAATTTTCATTTTCATTTCCTTCTTCCTTTTAAGAATCACCCCCCCCCCCCCCCCTCCGTAGAGAGTGGAGACATCCTTTGAAGTCCTGAGCTCCTGTCGCCAAAACCAGTTTTCGTAGTGCTGTCCGCCATTTTCACGCCGAGCGCGCTTGTCGAGACGCGGCTACAACGTGGCGGTAGTTGGCAGGAATTTGATGCGGGCTTAACTACGGCGTTCTTTGAGCGCTTTCACGCGAAATGCCTGGCTCCTTTATGCAGTGGCGTAGCCAGAGAGGGGGGGGGGGGGGGGGGGCACACCGTGCTCGTGCCCCCCTCCACCCCCCCCCCCCCCCCCAAGAATTATCTCCTCATGGGATACAGAACACAAATGACACAAAAAGGTCCCCCCCCCCCCCGCCCGGAAAAACATTTCTGCCTACGTCACTGGCTGTGTGCCACTGTGCTCAAACCACTCGAGCAATGGTTGGCGACTGTTCAACTTACCGAAGGACCCAAAAAGAGAACTGTCTCGGTGGCTAAGATCAATCGCGACAATTGGCAGCCTACAAACACTTCGTCCCTGTGAATTGTGAGTATTACGCAATTCCCTCAAAATATTTCTGTATTCTGCAATATTTTTGTAGCACGAGGGTGGTGACTGAAAGATCTGCCCTCATACATCGCGTTCGGGAGGATGTTTCTTGATGAGATACAGCGTACGAAGTAATTTACAAGTTACGGTAACTCTTAGCTGTGAGTGTAAAGCATTCAGAAAACAAATCCCATTGTAAAGTTCTACGCGTGTCTGTACCAGTTTTAGAAATAGAGTTCGGAATCCTAATTCGTACTCAGCGCACGCAAACTTGCACGTGACGTGGAAGACTACCGAAGCTGTTTCTTTTCGTAGGCTGGGACGGCATGCTGCGCGCTGTCTTCTCTAGTTATGGTAATGTGTTGCCGGTTGGACCGAGAGCGTATTTTCGATGAAATCACCCCTGAAGGTTGTGACTGCATACCTAAACAAGGTTCCGCGGCCGAACTTGGCAGGATGCTGTCAGCGACACGAAGAAGCTGTGGAAAAGCTGCTAATTCCAAACTCCGCGAGGCTGAGGCTGCGCGTGCACCTGCGTCAAGTCGCGGCGAAGGAAGCTAATAGGTACGGGTATGCAAGCAAGACATGTGCAGGAGTGAGCCTGCAGTGAACACAGAAATCGTGTGTTGGTGTATTAGGCACAACTGATACATTTTCGTTTCTCTATGTAATGTATATTCTGCTTTTTTTTTCTTCGGTTGTCAAGTAGAGCCGGAGAGGGACATGGCTATTTTATGTGTTGAAATTTATTAAATTGTCATTTTGCTAGCTTATTATCTTTTGCCTCAGGAGTTCTGCCAAATACGTGTGACAATTAAATGATAATAGATAAAGATATGCAATTGGATCAAAATACTGACAGCAATCACGTATTCATTGGTCATTTATTAATTGGTTACCTTTACTGTAGACATTTCCTCAAGTAACTTTATCATCATTGCTGCATAATGACTGTTTTGAACCAGCACAGCTTCGCCGAGCAAATCTTCCTGAAGAGCGGAAATGCCAAGTAATATACGGAGATTCGAACCTCAATTACCCATTGCTCTACACTAAAGCCTAAGCAACGCGTTATTTTACACCCGCAGAGCAAGATCAGCCGGTGTCAAACGACGCCGTTTCCGTTTTAATGTAAAGAAACTATCACGCCAACAAGCGGTCACAGGGCGTTTAAAGATGGTTTCAGGCAGCAGCATATCATCGCGTGAAGCGGCGAATTTCATAGTGCTGTTAGACAGTAAACTATCAAAAATAAGATTTAATAAACCAGCATAACACATTGATGCATTTCCGGAGTATTATAGTCTACGCAAAGCCTCCGTACAGCCTGCGAACCGCTCACACACGCGCCGTCAATGCGCCCCTAGATCGGAGCCGGCGTGAAAATGGCGGACCGCTTCGGAAAAAGGAAACTGCTTTGGAAGAAGGTCCTACACAGGCTTCATGTCGGGAAGGAACCACATTAGCACATGCAATATAGTGTGGTAGAAGAGTAAAATAAGCACCAAGCGTCGCACAACGCGAATTCTGTAACGAGGCATCACACAATGCGAATTGCGCAACGAGTAGGTTGTGAAATGCTTCCAACCCATTACAAAGATCACTGCCATAATTCTTCGTCGTCATCAGGCACAGCATCAACAAAGTGCGCATAATGACTTACATGCGTTTAGCAGGTACCACAGATCTGTAAAATGACGAAAAATGGCACAGTGCCTGCTGCCCTACATCTCAAAAATTAGAATGATTTAGAGCGTAGTGGGTTCCTCGCAAGTGCACTTGTATTGGTTGCCAAGGAAGCCTTTAAGCGCAGATCCATTTCCTCGGGGTCTCAGTAAAATTACAATGCTTTATAGCATAGTGGGTTCCTCGCAAGTGCACTTGGATTGGTTGGCAAGGAAGCCCATGAGCGCATGATCTGTTTCCTCGGGGTCTCAGTAAAGTTATTCCCCCCCCCCCGTATCTCTCCCACGTCAACGTATGTTATACAGCATGACGGGAGAGGGAAATAGCGAGCGGGCGTCACCCAATGCAAATTACATAACTGGTGGGCCGTTTAAAGCTTCCAACCCATTACAAATGGCTGAGCCATAATTCTTCATCGTCACAAAGTGCACATAATGCCTTACAGACGTGTAGCTGTTGCCTCGCTTCTCTGCAGAATGACGAATAATGGCTTAGTAGGTGCTTCCCAACTTCACAAAAATTGTGATTTATGGCGTAGTGGGTACCTTTCTAGTCTAGTTGTATTGTAGCCCCAACAGAGCTTGCAACGGGCTCTAGAAACGCCGCTCTTCCAGCTTTCGCTGTGACTGTGCTGCGGTTTCAGCGCAGGCCTGGCGTTTTTTTGGTTTGGAAAGCCTCACAGATCTCCCTTTTAGTCTTGTCCTTGTGACGGAATAAAACTGTGGTGCCTGTGAAATCCGCGGAGCACCCGCAGTCCCTGCAATGCATGCCAAGGTGTGTCGAAAATGTAGGACCTTTAACTGTGTTCTTCTCCCTTTGTCCCCGTTGTAAGTGCGCGCTATCCTGTGACGATGAATGCATACCAACTCGCCCAGTTTTCTGCTTTGTTATGTGCTGAAGTTCTAATGTCGCACGCACGTTCCCGCCATGTCAAGCAAACAGGAGAAAATCCATTAAAGAGACTATTTAGGCCAACACCACCTACAGACAAGTCGATTTCATAATATCTGGCATCGGCTGGCTAGCTAGCGCATAGTAACTTAAAGGACCCCTGACAGCAAAATTTTTGTTGGTGACTTTTTTACTGTAATTTGTAGCTTTGGGTCTGGTAATCCCTAAGTTAAATCGTAAATGCTCAGCGTATCGTATAACTAATTCTAGCGTAGTTAATTGTGACCATTTTAGCGTCACTTCAATACGCCCGCCTAAAAACCACAAGAAACTAGCGACCCATGCGGGGAGCGTCAAAGACCACGTGCACTCAAGCTGTGGTGACGTAGAAAGCGCGGTTTTCAAATCGGGGCCCCGCGCGCGGTAGAGATTGAAAGTATGTGGGTGCCTCGGTATGGGTTAAACCTGTTAAGCGCGTGACCCCTCACGAAAACTACCTCGAGTGCAGCCCGACAACAAAGCGAGAGGGGTGCGGAACAATAGGCCTCGCCGGGTGCCAGTCGTCGTATTGTGCATGTGCGCCCCGCAAACGCACGCCGCACGCTTCGACACAGCAAAGAGAGTGAAAGCATGGCTCTCCAAACACACTCAGAGATCGTCGACGTCATTGTTACTAGCGTATCGTCACTCAGGGTGATTTTTGCGCAATGTATCACACCGAACACGTAGCACTAGTGTTGATGTTGCAGGGCAGCCGATTTTTTGTTTTTTCTCCTACGCTGTTTGACATCGAATTAAAATAACTTCCACGCGACGGATGCCGTTCAAATTTGGCCAAGAAGACCTATGCATACCAAGCGATCGAATGATGGGCACATCTCGATCTTGAAATTTGATGTCAGTGCTCCTTTAACAAAGAGACTGCCTTCCTTACTGCTCTTTTTTTTTTTCGTCGCAGCTGGGAGATTTATTCCGTGCAATCACCCAAGCAAACGTGGCCGACCATCGCTTTTTGGCCAATGTCTCCCCTTGCTCGGTTACAGGTGCGGTTCAGACCCAATTGACCGTGAATGCATGATCAGCAGACGGGCCCACCTAAGCTGCTGACCACAACGGCACATATGGCTCACTGCACCGGCACTAACTTGGCCGCCGACGCAGGCACGAAGTAGCAGGCCGGTGTAACACCGAGCAAGCGGTTTTTGGCCAGACAGAGAGGTCGTGTGTACGTCAGGCCAGCCGTAGTTAAGGTCCCTGTATTTTTAAAGGTGGCGACAACTACACGCGCGCCCTCTCGAGGGGTCCAAGGAGCAGCGATTGCAGACGACACGCCGCTCGCTCCCGTGCATATTGCGGGCGCCTGAAACCGAACTCGGCGCTCGCTTGAACCGTTAAATTGTTAACATTTGTGGGCTAAGATGCTCATCAATTATCAAACTAAAGGGACAATAATTTTAACGAGCCCGGAGCACGTTAAACGTTGAAATAACACGCGTGCGTTTCCGAAGCAGGTTCCGAGCGCCACAGAAGCTGTCATGCAGAGCATTTATGTCTTTTTTACAGCGACAGCTGTTATAAGATCATTTCAACGGCCGTTTTTTGGCGCCGTAGTTGTCAGCCGCCGCCGCCGCCGGTGTCCGTAACCACTATCGCGCGAAATAAGCAAAAAAAAAACGAAATGCGAAAAAATTTTCAGGATGGAACGGGGTTCGAACCTGGGCCCTCTCCTCTGCGTGGGAGCATAGTGTTCTACCACTGATCCATTCCGGTGCTTAAACTTCCTTGCAAAAAGACGCTATACAGGCTTCACATACGGAAGGAACCACACTACTCTATGTCATATATAGCGTAATAGAAGGGTGAAATAACAAACAGGTGTCACACGACGTCAATTCTGTAACCACGCCTCACACAATGCGAATTGCGCAACGAGTAGGTTGTTGAATGCCTCCAATCCATTAAAAAGGGCTCCGCCATAATTCTTCATCGTCATCAGGCACAGCATCAACAAAGTGCGCATAATGCCTTACATGTTTTTAGCGGGTACCATGGCTCTCCGTTGAATGGCAAAAAAATGGCACAATGGCTGCTTCCCTGCTTCACAGAAATTATGATAATTTATAGCGTAGTGGGTTCCTCGCAAGTGCACTTGCATTGGTTGCCAAGGGAGCCCATAAGCCAATGATTCATTTATACTAAGTATGGTAAAAGTTGGGCGAGTTGGTATTTGTTAAAGCGCGTTGTCCCGTGTACTTCTTTTCGTTGTGTGCCGTTTTCTCGCGCCCCTCAGTCATCATGATTTATTTCCTCAGGGTCTCAATAAAGTTCTTCCCCCTCTCTCTGTCTCTTTCTCACGTCCACGTATGTTATATTGCATGATTATGATTAAACCGTTGTGGTAGCTGACGGTGTAAACATATATTTGGACACAGCGAATCGTGAATCCCGCGTAAGGATGATATCAACAAGCTCATAATCAACACTGGTACCCGGTATGCACTTTATCAAAGCGTCGTCAATTAAGGAGAGAAACAGCACGGTGTGGGCTTTCTAGTAATGGGTAGCCGACGCCTGTGCTCATGCATACACTAAAACACACTGCGCTTCAGCAACACGGGAGGTAGAGGTTCGTAGCCTGAGCCGCAAACGCGTGCGTCCCGCTGGTTTCTGTCTCACAGGCGCTGCTCTCGCTCCACCAAGGCACGACATTCGCCCGTCGAAATCGCGTCCTTTCTGCAACGCGTATTGCAGCAGTTTTGTTAGTCGGTGCTCTCGCAATTGAAGCAGTCGGCGGCGGAGAAATCCCGTTGGTGCACGTGGAAGCTGCACTACTCCGATGAGCCGACGCACGCTAACACGAAGCGAAAGGCAAAGAAAGACCTTAACCAACGTAATTGCGTCAAGGGTGCCTCGGCGATGCCAGCGCGGCCAGTCTACCCGCTGGTATCGAGACGCTGTAACCATGACCTCCGATATCGCGTGCAATCTCGGAGTAAGCGCTAGTAAGTGTCGATCGTGAAGTATTACTTCTTTTCACATCTCACAGACGGCGGCACCGCCCCGCTCCGCCCGCCGCGAAAGAGAAGGTGTGAAAGATATAAGGCGCGTTCGCACCGTGTCTCGCATCTCCCGAGTTAGCTTGGTCGGTAGGGCGTCGGGCGCTAGCCGTCGCGGCCGCAATGTCGTGGGTTCGATTCCCAGCGGGGTATCTTTTTCTTGGTTTTTCTTTCTCACCCGTTGGCGTCCATTTTATCAACGTCATATCCGTGACGGATGTACTTGGTGGATCCCGGCATAAAACTTTCGTGTTAAAATACCAAAAAGGAAAAATAATCATAGCGGCGTATCGCTTTGATTACTCCTGGGCGAAACCACTGAACATTTCAAGGTGTACACATGATTGCTTCAGGAGCTTCGCCCAAGCTCTTCATCATTCACCCGTGGATATGCTATAATTTTTTTTTATGTAGCGGCCATGGGCGTTTTGTCGGCGTTCTCTGTGGTGTACTGCCTGTTTCTGCGGGACGCGCATGACAGTTGAAACATTTGTACGGGCACGAGAGTGGCGGTATCATGAGCCAGTGCCGCATTAACGTTTACTTGGACGCGGTAGAATAAATCAGCATAATGAGCGCTCATACGCGCCAGAACATTACTTTCGTTTCAAGGGCTGGCGTCTGCTCAATGCGTTAACCACGGGGACACGAACGCATGGGAAAGCGAGGCACATAAGCCCCGCATCTCGCTGCAATTCACGAAAAAAAATGCAAAAGACGCACACATTCCCTTTGCGTGGCTCATTATTTCTCGGAAGTTTTATTAATCTATTCAAGCAACAAATATACAAACTACACATGTCGTGTCAAATAATTATCGCAGCGTCACGTGCTACTCTTGGCGACGTCAGAGCACAGTCGTCTACGTAGAGGAGCGACGTCACAGCAGTACCATCTACGTAGGCCATTTTCTCATGTACGTCATCCCCTCATCCTCTAAAGCGCGCGCCCGCTATAGGAAGGGCAAGCAGCGTTCACCTTGAAATTTGACCCATTTCCGCAGCGCGTAGCGTTGCAAATTTTGGCAGACGTGATCGTGAATGCCCGGTGTATGCATTGCGCTCGTTAGCTCAAAATTGTCAAACCTGGTGAGGGGTCCTTTAAATGAGTAGGCGTTGGTGAATGCTACACCCAGACGCAGACGGCACAACACTGTATATTCCTCCCGGGAAAGAACAGGTAGTAGCCGCAGTCAAACCTTATTTCTATACCGTTATCCAGGATTGACGCGGCTCGATGCCTAAGTAAGCTGGCGCAGAACATGACATTGCAAAAGTGGTAAAGATCACACTTCACACACCATCGACTGTATTCTCTCGACCCATCTCTCATGCTCAGGGAAACAACATGGGAAGATGCGAAAAGAAAATTTCGTGATGAATGGCTCTGGGACCAATAACTTGAAGGTGTGTGTATTGTGAACGTCGTAGTCAGTCTTGAGTGTCAGTCTTGAAGGATGATCGTATCGTATTTAGGAACGTGAGGGTCGGGCTGCCTCACTCAGTTGCCACAGGCTGCTTTTCGTAGTTTTTGTATTAACACAAGCCACACATGACACACTCTTGCGATGTTGTAAAGCGAGTGAGGAAATTTATTATTTGGCCAAGTTGAGCGGCACCAGTCGCAGCGGCATTATCTTTTCTAAGCACAGTTTGCGCATTTAAGGCAATAGGTGTTTATTTGTTTGCTTACGAAATGTTTTCCAGATAGGATATCGTCGACACAACAAGGACAAGCGGCAAAGTGCAAATACTGCTGCTGCTGCATATTGAGGCCTCAATACGCGGATCTCCTGAGGCACGCTAAGAAACATAATGATTATGTTGGGCCTGCCGCACAGCAGGCAGCTCAAGCAGTGCTTACTCAGGTTAGCAAGCCAACTTTTGACGAAGCAAGGCGCGAAGTTCGAATTGCATTGTACACAGCTACACACGCATCTATAAGTGCGGTTGACAAGCTCGGTGAAATTGTGCTTGAAGAATAGGACGAAAAATTGAATGCACCGTACCACGTGCGCAGCTGTCATCAAGAATGCGTTGGCGCCACACTTAAGCTTGCGCTTGTGTGGCGACTGGTTCAGACTGAAAGGGTATAGACCTCACTAATGACCAGTTCCTGTAAGATTTCTGTCTGGAGGCGGTCTACCAACAACGCTTTCATGGTTTTCACACAAGGTTTACCACACCTTTACCTTTGAAAGAACGGGCATGGATATCATGAGCGTTCCATTCCTAATGGGTGGTAAGCCTTGCGGCACCAGGCGCACCAAGCACTCCCATGGTGAAGCGGGCAATGCGAGTGGCATTGAAAAACGTCATTATAATGGAAGGTTTTTGGGTGGTACTGTATTCTACGGGGCTATAAGTAATAGGAAATTCTTAGTGCTAGGTACGCCGCCCATATCTAGAGTGGCGTCATTTTTGGCGAAATTTGTGAAAAAAAGGCGACTTTTTCTTCGTCGTTTGGCAACTTTGACTCGAAAGTCAGTGGCAACCCTGGTCGACAGCAAGGTGAGAACCCTCACTTTTATGTCCCTCGATGTACTGCGTAGTAAGGTTGTTGCCCGCGCTAACGCGTAATTAGGCTTCGGGCGCTTCGACGTAAACTTATGAAAGGTTCGTGACGATTTTAATATCCCCAGATGCGCATTTCTTTTTGCACTCGCGTTATCAGATGACGATAGTTCGGTGTAAACAAATGGACTAGCGTGTTGAAAACGCAACGAGCGTTTCAAGCGATCAAGCGATAACGCGCGTCGCTCACGTTTTTAAAACGCCTGGCGCAAGATAACTTGCAGAAGCGCGAAGATAAGTACCGCGTGCCTCGAAAATTCTCGCTTCGGCGCGATGGAAAAAGGTTTCGCCTCGCGCATTTATTTCGAGCTCTTGTACAACGTTTCATCTGTGATAACGTACGGGTTGGGGCAGTACTACGGTACATTCTATCGCGGATGCCGGAACTTAGATATGCGTGCTCGTTGGTTTGAAGGCGCATAGAATGAGGTCGTGTAATGTAACGCTTTCTATAATGAAAGCATAGAGCAATCCTCAGAATGGGACGTTTGTAAAAGAATATTGCAACTGTTTCTAATTCCACGCGTTAAACAGCTGTGGCCTTTCGCGTCTTCTCGTAGTTTTCAAATTTCGATTTTTTTTTTTCAGCTGACGTAGACCAGTGGAGCTTCGCGTGGCAACAACCGCTCTGTACTTTGCTGTGGCAACAACGCAAGAGAACTGGTTGCCTTCAATAGGTAGTGACTGTGTTTTTTTTATTTGTCGCTTTTTTTTTACTGTGGAAAATAAACATCACAAGACGTCTGCCGTCTATTTTCCGGACTTGCGCATTGCCTAGAGGGCAGCTACAATGACGGCTCGCGAAGAATTCTTGCAATCTCGTGTATTCTCATGATAAAAAAAAAATCTCATATTGGCCATTAATAAATGTAACCTAGATAACGGTGGTAGCGATAAAAAGAATAACGACGTCGGACACTCCGAAATTCCAAACTGCGCGCGCATGGAACCAAAACCGAGATTGCAAACTATCGTAAGCGAGCGTCTCAATGCATTTCACGAGACCCGTGGCGGCATTGCCGCATGGCAGTGTCCACGTAGTTTCCCTATGGGTGCGCTTGTTCTTCTTCACTTTCGGGCGAGAGACGCTCTCCTCTCCTGCCACACATGCTAACTGCTCGCATATCTTTTGGTCGCATCGTTGACTCTGTCGTTTTTCGGCGGCGGCGTCCGCCCCTTGGGCGTCCCACTCGATAGCTTGAATATTGAAAATAGCCGTCAATATCAATTGAAAAGAAAAAAAATGAAATGTTTTATAATCTCTGATCGGCAGCAAAACTAATTCGCATATGCATGTAATTCACATGTGACACGGCAGGCTTGCGTCTCGTGCACAAAGCTAAGCTGAGGTCGAACGAACGTTAGGTACGAATACGTTAGGTACGAAAACGTTAGTTTACGAATATCGTTAATAAAATTACGTATTCATCTTCAAAGGTGCGCTTAGTGAACACAAACGACACAAACGAAAAAGTACAGGACATAAGTCAACGAGCGCAAACTACCAACTGGTTTATTGTCTGAAAAAACGTAGCCCCAAGAAAGGGGTGTGTCAAACGAGCATGCGCAGATGCTCATAAGAAGGCAAACGGGGCAGGGCGATAATGAGCAGGGGGGAGGGGGTACGGAAGAAAGGAAAAGGTGAAAAAGGAGGGTAAGGAGGGAACGCGATCCGAAGAAGCAAGATCGAATCAAAATTAGCTTGTAATTTTCGCAAAATCTACCTCAGCCGCTGTAAGGACGATAGAAGGGGCACTAACACATGTTGCCGCCGTACCCCCCCCCCCCCGCTCATTATCGCCCTGCCCTGTTTGCCTTCCTATGAGCATCTGCGCATGCTCGTTTGACACACCCCTTTCTTGGGGCTACGTTTTTTCAGACAATAAACCAGTTGGTAGTTTGCGCTCGTTGCCTTATGTCCTGTACTTTTTCGTTTGTGTCGTTTGTGTTCACTAAACGCACCTTTGAAGATGAATCAACACAAACTAGCCCACCTTATAGCTCTTCTCAATATTACGTAACTTGCGGCGTAGGTGCCCTAATTACCTGGACAACTTACGCATATATGCATGTAGTGTGTGTTCGTCACGACAAAGTGGAACTTAGATTAACAACTAGATATCTATCTCGCGGATCTTGCAAAATAACAGTGTTATTGATGTATTAAAAATGTAGCGCTTCGTCAGGAAACTGTTTGTGTTCTTATCGTAACTATGGGTTCACAACTTGTTCCATTAGACGGTTTATCCGTTCGGAGCCGCTTCCCGGAAGCATCGCTGGCCACTGGATGAAAAGCCGTGGCTCATTGGCTCGAGCGACAGAGACGGTGGTCATAACAGGAGGCGACAGAAACGGAAGACGACACTACGCGTGGCACCTCGACCGAAAGACATATATTGTGATCTCTAAAACTATACTTGTATCCGTCTGATTTTTTTTATTGATCGAAGCGCTTGCGTGGGTGGATGCCAATATTTCATAAAGTATCAGCAGCAGGTGTGTTTGTCAATTTTAGGGTCACGGTGTGTACATTCAAGTATAATTGGGTCTTTAACAATGCAAGCAAGCGTATTTGTGCAAAATTATTTCGTTATTATTACTTGTCATCATTTGAAGCATTGATTCAGCGAAAATGTTGCCAATTTTCGTTTGCGTAAAGCGTTGCGTAATAAACAAGCCAAAGGAAATTGAATATTGCTTATCTCCAAAAAAAAAAAAAGATTACCCCCTCTGCGATCGAAATATTATATACTTGCATAAACTAAATTCAGAATATTTAGCGGTGAATAACGACAAAAGAACATTTGCCGTGCTTTTGCCATCGTTGGCAAGTGCTCGGGTCACGTGCGGCCCGAGGTAGGCACTACTGAGTTCGCGACGTCGGCCCGACGCCGTTGACCGTCCAGCTGCCGATGGTCGGCAAACAGCCCGGCCACTTGCAAAAAACGACATCGGCCCCAACCAATTTGCCGACGTCGGGCTGGCCATTTTTCGAACGGCCACGGGCGTTGGCCTACATACTGCCGAGCTCGTTGTGACCCTTGGGCAGTCACTATTTGGGCGTGGCCTAATGCGTCCACCGGCTGGAAAAACAGACAATGGAGAAGCTCACCTGGATGCCCGTATGAGAGCAGAGGTAGAAGTCGAACCGCAAGGGGTGCGTGACGTCCGTGTCGACCGTGGTGCCGGCAGGAATGTTGCCGCCAGGCGGCCCCTTCTTGTCGGCGCAGAAGAAGCGCGTGTGGTGGCGCCTTTGAACGGCGACAAGCGTGATTCCCGGCTTGTAGCTCGTTTCGATCCTGAGGCACGCCTCGCGAACCGCCAGTATTTCTTGGGTCAGCAAGTGCCCAAACTGGCCCTCAGAGACGGCGTCTCTGTAGATGACGATGCGCACTGGCTTCATTTTCGTAGACTTGTAGAAGAGGAGCAGCAGCTCCTTAACCATTGATGCGAGGTCCTGTATGATCTCTTGGTCGTGCTGCTGTACTCGCAGGGTGGCCGCGTATCGGCTCGGGTGACCGTCCACGCTGCCCACCACCTGCAACAGCGCCAACAGACCTTTTTCAAGCTATCCCAGAGCGCCCCGTGGGCGCGTGGAGCACTATGGGAAAAGTGTGTACGCCGAGCGAGCCGGCTGTTAGCTCGCCTGCTGCTCGTTGGCGCTGTGGCCATAGCTGTGGTATCGGTGGGACTAGAGTCACTGTATATGCTACCTTTAGGTAGCAGAGTAGCGCATAGGTCCGGCTAGCAACCACAGCTATGCGGTGAGGTCGCACTTCATTTTTGCAGGCGACATGCCTGCCGTGTCGCCGATTAACCCGTCTGGCGTGTCGAAAACCGGCGATAAACATTGGCTGTCGATGGCTAGTGTTAATTCAGTTCGCTGCAGCGGAGGCGTCAAGAAATAAAAACGATTGGCCCAAGCGGCAGCTTCTCCGCAATGCACGATTGCTAGCGGCGTTAGAAGACAGATGCGCAACTCTGCTACCTAAAGGTAGCATATACAGTAACTCTAGGTGGGACCACGAAACGAAAAAAACACGTCACCGCTTCTTGACTATTGTTACGCCGTAAATACTGCACACATCCGGAATTATCTGCCTGTATCTCTACGCATGAAATTCGAAAGGATTAACACAGTGCAGCGTCAGTATTACCGAGTGGATATGCATCGGGTGTAGCAGTTAAGCAGCATGCGTATTATCGCGTGCCGATATCACCAAGATGTATTAAATATGAACTGGAACACTGAATTCATTCTAAAAGACAGGGATGCAAACACGGACATAAGGAAGAACACACCACAAACGCCGACTAACAACTGCAAAGGCGCACAACGGCGAACAAAAAAAAAAGAAACGAAAACTTAGCTGCGCATGCCC
The DNA here is from genome assembly GCF_013339695.2 of Rhipicephalus sanguineus. NCBI lineage: Eukaryota > Metazoa > Arthropoda > Arachnida > Ixodida > Ixodidae > Rhipicephalus > Rhipicephalus sanguineus. The sequence goes on along the minus strand of NC_051181.1, from coordinate 32,877,905 downwards.
CTGCAATAGGCGAACCTATCAATCCGGCACGTGTGGGGCACATGACAGATAACTGTTAAGGCATTTGATTTCTTATTCCCCACCAATCAAACTTCACGCATGCGCTATCACTGCTATCGATATGCCATGCCTCAATCATTGAACGCGTTTCTTCATTCCTGTGTCAGTACAAAACTGCGCATTCATCATCAAACATCGACGTGCATTTACATTCTCAGCAATGTAAAGAAAGATTAAGAGGTGAGCCTCCAGTTAGCGATCTCTTTATGTTCCAATAATCTCTAGCACGGTGGCCCGTCTGTCCTACGTGGGAGTGGTCGCAGCTATAAGGAACCTTAACACCACACCTGTACGGCAATCAGTGAATTTGTTGGTGCGTTTTACGGCACGATCTTTTTTTTCTTTTTTTTTTTTGCCGCGTTCGCTCCAGCAGCCTACTCTCGGCGGCCGCTCGCGAACCGCGCGGAAGTACGTCACCGTTCTGTGTGCTGACGTGATCGAGCGCTGCACCCGCTAGGTGGTGATAGTCGTACCCGGAGGCGTGTCATTTTTGAAAACGAAACTGACACTGGTCGGTAATGAGGAGCATGTAATTAATTATTCGTCACGAGCTGCAGCAAACGATGTGCCGTGTTATGACTAACAGGCCCCCCGCAACACAATGCAGCAAAAAAACGTGTGGCCAAAATTTTTGTTTCAGTACTCCTTTAAGGTGGCACCGTCCCACTCCGACGGCACGCGCTCCGCATTTCAGCCATTGTTTACTGACGCACTGCGCTAGATGCGCTCATTGGACAGATGTGAATTGTGTTGCTTTCGAAAGCTTACGTTCTCCGATTTACGATTACACCTAGCATTACCGCCTAGTCTCAAGTCTTATCTGATGGCAATAAAAACAGTTTGAGCCAAAAACAGCGTTTTTTTTTTTTTTTTTCGTAAAAGCCTCCGTTGTGCTCCGAGTACGGTGAACCTGTTCAACACAGCGAAATGAAGTTTACTATGCCTTTTAGTGAAGTGTTATGCAAGATTTCTATGCAGAGAAATTGCACGTACATTCATTAGAAGTCGATGCAGGCTCAAATAAAATGGTCAAGACAATGAAATCGTATGAGGGAATATTGCCATGTGCGTTGCTTTATCGCTTTTGCTGTATTCGGTTTTTTTTTTTTTATTGGCGCCAGTATGCCCTACGGCATAAGTTAAATAAAAAGAAAGAGTTCAGTTTCGCTGATAAAGGCCAGGAGCGGTCGATGCAAAGGCCCGTGCGTCCAGCGCGTTAAAGTCGGGTGGTCGACCGGGGCAGTAGTAAAGGCCTCGTAGGTGATCGATCGTTGCCTCTGTGGCTGGAGCAACGCAGAAGGGGCATGTCGGTGGGGTAGGCTGTGCACCGGATGTCAATGCAGCCCGGATGGCAGGAGTCAACGCGGCGCCTACACGAATCCTCCTGAGCGCAACCCCCTCTCGGCGAGTTAAGCCGCCGGGAAGCTCCGATCCACGCGGAGGAATAAGTGCACGCGTGGAGCGCCGGAGGGTCTCTTTGTGCAGGAGCAAGCTGTCCTTTGGGGAAAAACGAAGTAGAGGCAGCGGGTGTTGAACTTCCGCTGGATGGCAGGCGGCATCAGCGGCCATTTGAGCCAGTGTAGACCGACGGGTCCACAATACGCGGACAGGGCAGGCGCACGAGTAAATTAGTCGGTGCACATCGGAAGCTATATCGAGGGAGCTGATCACTTTTCGCAATTCGGTTTTCGGCCACAAAGACTGTCAGCAACGCTCAGCGCGAACCGCGCCTCATTGTTCGAGAACCTTCGGGATCATTGTAGATCGTTTTGTTAAGATTTCGCGCAAGACGCGAACACTCGAGCTTATTCCAGAGTTTGCGCGACAACCAGCGATAACGCTGGAATATTCGACGGTACGTGTATAAATGCCGACGCGCTTCACCGCTTGTCAGTTGATCGACCGTCGACGCTCTGTTCGCCGCTATCAGTGCATACAGTGTGTATTGCTGTAAATAACCTTTCCGTTTCTCGGCCACAAGTTCGGCCGAATAAAGACTTTCATCTCGGACACGTCTCCTGCGGTCTTCGTGCACGTTACGACCCCGTGACATCTGGTGAAGGTGCTCTTCCTTCATGTTCCGGATGCCCCCGTCAAGCCATGAACCCAGTCCAAGTCGCAAAGAAGATGTCGACGCCAACCCCGAACAGCGAGCCAGCCGCAGACAACGAGGTCTAGCACCAGAGTACGGGCTTCTACCTGATAAGACCCGGAAGACACAGGCCATGACCACGACGGCGGCAACGAGGACAGCCCTTGTACCATCGCCCGCGGCAGTCGTAATACAACAATGCAGGGAGCCGCCAACGTTCCGCGGATCGTCATTTGAAGACCCGGAAAGCTGGCTGGAAGCGTACGACCGCGTCGCCGTCTTCAATAAATGGACCATTGAGGACAAGCTACGGCACGTATACTTCGCCTTGGAAGACGCCGCGCGGACCTGCTTCGAGAACCAAGAGCGAACCCTGACAACGTGGGACATTTTTCGCACCAGGTTACTCGCCACGTTTACAAGAGTCGTCAGCAAGGAGAGGGCCGAAGCTCTACTGGAAACCCGTGTCCAGCTCCCAAACGAAAACGTGGTGCTCTTCACAGAAGAAATGACCAGACTCTTCCGCCACGCCGACCCCGAAATGCCGGAAGACAAGAAAGTTCGCTTCCTCATGCGAGGAGTAAAGCAGGAGCTGTTCGCGGGTCTGATGCGGAACCCACCGAGTACTGTCCAGGAATTCATCTCCGAAGCCACGACGAATTGAAAAGAAGCTGGAGATGCGCACCCGACAATTCAATCGCCGCTCGACGCCAGCATACGCAGACGTTCAACCACTCTGCTCCGACGACCTGCGTGACACGATCCGAGCCATCGTGCGAGAGGAGCTGCGAAAGCTCGCACCTTTGCCACCGCCCGAGGAGACGTCGATTGCTGACGTTGTACGCGAAGAGATCCAACAGTCACTGGGTGTTCCTCAGCCGGCACCGCCGCAGCTCCAAGCAGTGAGCTATGCTGCTGCAGCCCGACGCAACGCCCGCCCTCCTTGCCCACGTCAAGACGCCGCACCGCCACAACAGTTCCGCCACCAGGCACCACCGCCGCTAGCACCGACGTCATACCGCCCGCCAGCCGGCCAGCGATACACGCGCCCCTGACAACCGCCTGCTCTGCTACCACTGCGGGGAGGCCGGCCACACGTACCGCCGCTGTCAGTACCGACAGATGGGGCTTCGAGGATTCGCTGTCAACGCGCCGCGCCCGCAGCCAGGCGAACGGCCTCGCGACATCGACGACTACCTCACCGGAACACGGTGGCAAGAACGACGACCTACCCGCTCGCCTTCGCCGGTCCGCTACATGTCACCGCACCGCCGGCAGTACACTGGCCCAAACCGGGGCCGGTCGCCTAGCCCGTATCCGGGAAACTAAGGGCAGCAACCGATGGAGGTGCGGTTGCTGTACGACGAAATGCCGAAGATCCTCCGCGGCGGTCGCCGACGACAACGCGACGAGACCTGCAGAACACGACGCGAAGCAGACGAAGCCCTGCCGACGAAACTTCGTGGACCGAAGAAGACCCGACGACGCAACATGGAAGTAGCGGAACATACCGACGCAGCCGTGACCCGACGCCGCGACCCAACCGCAACGCAAGACGACGAACTAGCGACCTCGACGTTGTCATCGACGGCCACAACGTCACCGCTCTCGTCGACAGTGGGGCCGACTATTCCGTCGTCAGTGGGCCATTCGCCACCAAGCTGAAGAAAGTAAATACCGCTTGGAGTGGACCCGAAATCCGCACAGCTGGAGGCCACTTGATAACGCCGATTGGTGTGTGCACGGCGAGTCACCATCAATAACCGGACTTATCCTGCGTGCTTTGTAATCCTACAAACCTGCTCCAGGAATGTGATGCTTGGAATGGACTTCCTAAGTGACCACGGCGACGTCATCGACCTGAGGTCTGAGTCGATAACACTAACCTCAGACAAAGCGCTCCCGCCCCGCGCGACGCCAGGGAACCATGCATTGAATGTGATAGAAGAGCAGGTGACCATTCCGCCGCGTTCCAGCATCATTATTTCCATCGGCACCGAAAAACCTGCGTACCTTGAAGGCGTGATCGAGGGCGATCGGCACCTACTCCTGAACCGTCAAATTTTCGTCGCACGAGGTATCGCCGAGCTGCGTGGCGGTAAAGCAAAGGTAGTGCTGACAAACTTCAGCCACGAATATCGGCACCTCAACATTGGTACGACGGTCGCCTACATCGACGAATGTGTAGCCGCCAGCGATGCTTTCGTCCTCTTCGATGCTGCCGAACCTGCTTCGACGAGTCGAGGTCCCGAACCAGATTTCGACGTCAACCCGAGCCTTCCGAAGGTCAAGCAAGACCAGCTCAAAACCCTGCTCCTGCAATACAAGGACTGCTTTTCATCGTCGTCCAGACTTCGGCAGACACCAATCGCAAGACATCGCATCATAACAGAAGAAAGTACCAGGCCACTTCGTCAGAGCCCGTACAGAGTTTCGACGCGAAAACGTGAGGCCATAAAGAAACAAGTCGACGAAATGCTACGCGACGACATCATCCAGCTTTCAAAGAGTCCGTGGGCGTCACCCGTGGTGTTAGTGAAGAAGAAGGATGGGACCCTACGTTTCTGCGTCGATTATCGTCGCCTGAACAAAATCACGAAAAAGGACGTGTACCCTCTCCCACGTATAGACGACGCCCTAGATCGACTCCACAACGCGAAGTACTTTTCTTCGATGGACCTCAAGACCGGCTACTGGCAAATCGAAGTCGACGAGAGGGACCGATAAAAGACTGCCTTCATAACACCGGACGGCCTGTTCGAGTTCAAGGTCATGCCATTTGGTCTTTGCTCGGCACCTGCGACTTTCCAACGAGTCATGGATACTGTATTAGCTGGCTCGAAGTGGCAGACTTGCCTTGTTTACTTGGACGACGTCGTTGTGTTTTCCTCGAACTTCGACGAACACCTCCAGAGACTTCAATCCGTACTTCAAGCAATCAAGAACTCCGGGCTCACCCTGAAGCCAGAAAAGTGCCGCTTCGCGTACCAGGAGCTTTTGTTTTTGGGCCACGTGATCAGCAAGACTAGAGTGCTTCCAGACTCGCAGAAGACAGCTGCCATCGCCGCTTTCCCGCCACCCACCGACAAGAAGGCCGTGCGCCGATTTCTCGGCTTGTGCGCCTATTACAGACGCTTTGTCAAAGACTTTTCACGGATAGCCGAGCCACTAACGCAGCTCACGAAGACCGACGTCGAATTCAGGTGGCAAACAGCGCAAGTCGAAGCATTTCATGAACTGAAACGACGCCTGCAGACACCTCCGATACTTGCGCATTTCGACGAATACGCCGATACGGAGATTCACACCGGTGCAAGCAGCGTAGGACTCGGCGCCGTCCTTGTGCAGCGGACGGGTGGACTGGAAAGGGTTATCAGTTATGCTAGCCGGTCGCGGTCTAAGGCAGAGGCCAACTATTCCACAACAGAAAAGGAGTGCCTCGCCATCATCTGGTCTACGTCAGTTTCGCCCCTACCTCTACGGCAGGCCCTTCAAAGTTGTGAGCGACCATCACCCCTTGTGTTGGCTAGCTAACTTGAAGGACCCTTCAGGTCGCCTCGCACGGTGGAGCCTAAGACTTCAAGAGTTTGACATTTCCGTCGCGTACAAGTCCGGAAGAAAACACTCCGACGCCGACTGCCTGTCTCGTGCCCCCGTCGACCCACCACCGCCCGAAGACCCGGATGATGACAGCTTCTTGGGAGCCATAAGTGCCGACGACTTCGCCGAACGACAGCGATCCGACCCGGAACTGAAGGGCCTTGTAGATTACCTCGAGAGCAGGACCACCGTTGTTCCGAAGGTAGTGTCCCATAGAAAATAGGGCAATGTTGTTTTGCCTAATTCTCGCGCAGAAAACAAGGACGCGATTGTGGGCCATTTTTCTTCAGCGGTAGCAATGCATAGTTTGGCTCTGCAGCCTTCTCTTCATTGCTACGATGGGGGCCCTCGAAGCACACACACACACACACACACACACACACACACACACACACACACACACACACACACATATATATATATATATATATATATGCAGACGGCAGCAACATGATAAAAAGGACAATACATTTTACATGTCATGCCTCAGAACAAGCATACACATCCGTATCACAAAAGTAAGGAGTATCTTTTAGAGAAATTTTGTTGGTGTACGTTCAAGTTTGCTTTCCAGCACGAAGGAGCACAATCACAAGAAAGGACACGGGGGGCGCTCTGTCCCATGTCCTTCCTTGTGCTTGTGTTCCTTTGCGTCTTAAAAGCAAATATAAGAAGTATTTCCAGCCACGGCTGTTTAAACATTAACTATTAAGAATTTTCAAAAAGTGACAAATACATGGAGAGAAGCGCAGGAAGAGACTAGCACGGGAGATGGGGCAACAAGTGAACTTGATCGCCCTCTCTTCTACTTGTCTTTTGATGAGCCGCTTTCTTAGAATTTATCCATGCACCAGCTAGCCCAGCAACGCATTTTAAAGTGACTGCAAGAATGCTTACATATGAGCATATGTTACTTGTGTCGCTCTGAGTAGTACATTTCGTAGATAAATTGGTGACATTTCTTTTCTATCAATAGGTTGTTACATTTAATTGTGTTTAATAACAGAGGTAACAAAAACTGTAGCCTAGGTTTTCCTCAATTAGTACTGACATACTTTACTTGCCAGTCTAGAGGTTTGCCTCTACATTTTGTTTTGTGTGCTTTTAGTCCAGCTAGTGATTCTGCCATGTTATAATTATTGTTAATATATTCAGTAATATTATCAACTAGCCCAACTTTGTAATTTCTGGAACATTATCAGTGTAGATGGAATTAACCTAAATGGTGCAGGGTTTATTATAAAAAGGCCACTTAAAAGGGTATGTAGGAACCATTTCATATTCCATAAACTATGCGGTTTTGAAACAGTGCCACTTGGTAATAATTTTATGGTGGTTATTGCTCGAATGAGCAATGCGAAATATTTATTTTGTAAAAACGTGCCTTGTGCAGAAGCGCGCCGACTGATGTAGGGCACACAAAATTTTTTGGCGTAAAATACCAATCCTTTTACAGAGTTTACTCATCATACTCGTGATGTGTTTATCACATATCATGTCTAAAAAGACAGGGCGTGCAAACACGGACACAAGAAAGAAGTCAGGACACCAGTTTTTGTGCCTTCTTTCTTTTCAGCCGTTGTGCGTCTCTTCAGTTGTTAGTCGGCGTTTGTGGTGTCCTGACTTCTTTCTTGTGTCCGTGTTTGCACGCCCTGTCTTTTTAGAATGAATACTTACCAACTAGCTCAGCTCTCTGTTATTCTAAGTCACATATCATGTGTTCGTCAAGGCAGATTAATACCAGTTTGGGTGTGTTAACCCTTGTTACTAGCCCTGAACCTTAATTTCTAAGAAAAGATAAAGCCGCGCCATCTGCATAGATTACAAATCTAGCTTTGCTATCAATGTTTAGGATATGGTAAATAGCGAGTGTAAACGGACAGGTCACAAAGCGCTTCCCTGTGAGGTACTGCCCATCTGAGAATTCACCTGCAAATATTACAATCTGAGTTCCACGTTGTAAATACGATGAGGTTCAAAAACTTGCTATGCATCCAGTACCATAAAATTGCAACATTCTTAACAAAACGTTGTGGTTGACGAAGCGAACGGCTTTGGAGAAGTCTAAAAATAGGCCGTGTGCCACTTTGTGACATTGAGTTTTGTAATTAACCTCATGAGCAAGAAGAGCAAGCTTCGTCGATATGATTTTACGGAAAAAGTATTGAATGGGAACTAAAAGATTATAAAGGTCAACGAATGGCACCTTCGGCGTTGCATTTTCACCTTTTATTTCTGAGAGCGGGGCCAAGGAGGGCAAGTGTGCCCTTACAACTCTTCCTCTCAGTAAACATGGCTATGCAAGCGTCAGAACCTCACACTTGCATCGACTAGATCTGGACTGGCATAACAACAAAGTTGTCCGTTTTTTTTTTCTGTCTCGTATAAGGCAATTGCTGTTTATGATCGGTCTAAGTCTTCTGCGTCATGCCCACAGCGCCTGTTCGTAACGCGATGCAACCAAAGGCGCTAAAACGTCCCATCGCTAAATGACTCCCCACGTATTGTTAGGTAGAAGATCAAGGTACTAAATTATTTCTGATACTGCCTTTCCTTGCCATTACTTCTTCGCTCTTGGTTATTCATCGTTGGTCGGCGCTAAAATAGCTTTCCTGTCACGCAACGCCACAAAACCGCGAAACTGGCGACGTCAGAATTACGAGTACGCACTAAACCGCGCATTAGTGTTTATATTCATGATGAAACAAGCGCAATAAGCACGAAGACTGAGAAAGGACACAAGACGGAGCGCAGGAACAGAAATAATCGACAATTTTGTGACACAGAAATACTTGACAAGCACGAGAAGCGAACGAGAGAAATAATTGAAGCGTTTCGAATTGAGAAAGGAGGCGATAAGTGCGTCAGCCAGGCGTCTATTCTGCTAACAGATTCTGAATTTGCCTTCTTGGACGTAACATGACTCGGTCATTTTAAATGCGAAGCATTTCTTAGCGAACTTCTGCGACTTTGACCGTATCTATCTATCTATCTATCTATCTATCTATCTATCTATCTATCTATCTATCTATCTATCTATCTATCTATCTATCTATCTATCTATCTAGCCGCCTACGACTTTGTGCTCTCCTGGTCGCTTGGTTAATCGAATGTGCACCAAAATTGGTATGGCGTAACATGACTGTATGACGAACATAAATGACAAGTCATAACATGAAAATCATGACACGAATGTCATGTACAGCATGATTTACATGCTACGCTCATGGTGCGCTGGCGGCCGTTTCGCTAGCTTGATATACACCGAAATTGGTATCTTGCGACGTGACCGTGTGACGAACATAAATAACACGAGTTATCATGAAAATCACGACACGCATGTAATGTACAGCATGACTTACGTGCCACGCTCATGGGGCGCTGGCGGCCGTTTCGCTAGATTGATATGCACCGAAATTGGTATCTTGCGACGTGACCGTGTGACGAACATAAATAACACGAGTTATCATGAAAATCATGACACGCATGTCGTGTACAGCATGACTTACGTGCCAGGCTCATGGGGCGCTGGCGGCCGTTTCGCTAGATTGATATGCACCGAAATTGGTATCTTGCGACGTGACCGTGTGAGGAACATAAATAACACGAGTTATCATGAAAATCGTGACACGCATGTCATGTACAGCATGACTTACGTGCCACGCTCATGGGGCGCTGGCGGCCGTTTCGCTAGATTGATATACACCAAAATTGGTATCTTGCGACGTGACCGTGTGACGAACATAAATAACACGAGTTGACATGAAAATCATGACACGCATGTCATGTACAGCATGACTTACGTGCCACGCTCATGGGGCGCTGACGGCCGTTTCAGTAGGTTGATATACACCAAAATTGGTATCTTGCGACGTGACTGTGTGACGAACATAAATAACACGAGTTATCATGAAAATCATGACACGCATGTCATGTACAGCATGACTTACGTGCCACGCTCATGGTGCGCTGGCGGCCGTTTCGCTAGCTTGATATACACCGAAATTGGTATCTTGCGACGTGACTGTGTGACGAACACAAAAAACACGAGTTAACATGAAAGTCATGACACACATGTCATGTACAGCATGACTTAGATGCCACGCTCATGGTGCCCTGGAGGCCGTTTCTCTAGGTTGATCGACCCCCAAGTTGGTATTGCGCGACGTTACTGTGTGACAAACATAAATAATAGGAGTTAACATGAAAACCATGACACGCATTTTCCTCAATGACATACAAGACGATGTATGCAGCTCTTTGCTGGCTGCTTCGCATTACATCGATTCCCACAATGCGTGGGATCTGCCGGCTTTTTTATTTGGAAGAAAAGAACGCGAGTTACCCTTTTAGGCAACCCGAAAACTGGTTGGTGCCAACAGCACGCATAAATACCGGGAAAGAGCGCCTCCAACATACACGTCCTTCCCTTTTAAACGCGTACACATCTGCAAACATTGACCTGTTTACCTGCACCCATAAAAAACTTCGTTCTATGTATGTACCTCCACGTATATTCTAGGTTTCGTAAAATTCAAATAGGATGTCTCTGCCTTCTCTGTATCTGTATTTTCTTTTCTTGTTTTTTCTTTTGGTGGTTAACACGTGCTTACCTGCTGTATGCCATCGGTTATCATAGCGGTGTTTAGCTGATTCACACTGTTTCTGATAATAACAGGTTTGCGGTGACGTGCATTGATGTGATAAAAAAGGAAGAGAAGCGCTCCGTCTTGTCTCTTTTCTGAGTCTTCGTGCTTATGCGCCTGTTTCATCGTGAACCTTTACCAACATGCCCAACCGGCAGTCACCCTAAGTGTTGATATGTCAAGCAAAACTTGATTTATTTCGTCTTGTTCCGAACGAAAGAGAAGATGGCATCGCGACGATGGCTTAGCAGAGGGTATAGTCGTAGCAGGCGGTGAGAATAGATTTATTTGCGCAAAATAAATAATTGCAGGGCTTATATAATGGTGTTGAACCGTTCGTGCGCGTATACGGCATCGTTCCGTAAACTCGTTTTGTTGAGGATGCGTTTTTTTTATCGCCCAAATCTAAGCTACTAAGGTTGTTGCAAGCTACGGTACGATCAGACAGGCGAATAATATTAATTCGGAAACACAGGCGGAATCTTCATCCACCGCCGCTCCGCGTCAGCTCTGCCCAAGTAACACTCGCGCATCTGCGCGCTCATCGACTCACTTCCACCAAGGGGATATGGCAGGCAATGCTGTACGTTTTCGAAGAAAAAAACAGGTGCATTTCCTGTGAACTGCAGTAACATTTATTGACTGAAATCTTCATAAATGCTGCTGGTTCCCGCCCTAGCTTGCGTCGGCGGTAATGCAAATTTGATATCAGGTAGAACGGAATAAATAAAGGACGGAAGACTCTGACGCCTGAGAGCCCCTGCTCAGCTGTAGCCTCCTCCACAATGCAAGAGCGCAAGGTATCAAAGCGTTGCACAGAATCTACGGTCCGGCGTGGTGAGGCACGGAAGACGATATTCGCTGCAGAAGCTGGGGGTACTTTTAAATCTCATAATCTAATTTTTTGACAGTTGTGTCGAACGAAAACTTCGTCATAGTTGGTTTGCCACTGCGCTGCCGGAAGCGAACGCTCACAAAAGTGGGGGGCTCAGCCCCCCCCCCCCCCCCCCCTTGCCGCCCCCCCTCGGTAGATACGCCTATGACATCAGGTTTAATTTTTAATGGGACCAGCTTCAGACAGTAGTTCCTAATGGGACACCATTTGCAACGGGCAACTGGCTCTTATTGAGATCTCAGTAAGAGCCACTGGCCCCCGCTGGGACCCACTGTCAACTGGTCCCAGTTGCAACTGGAAATAACTGGGACCAGGTGAAGTGGTTTATGGTCAAATTCCCAGTTGGGACCAGTTGCCAGTGGGTCCCAACTGGGAATTTGACCATAAACCAGTTGAACTGGTCCCAGTTGGGGCCAGTTGTTTCCAGTTGCAATATTTTCACCTGGGAAGGATCCAAGCACGCATACTGACCGCCGCAATGGAGAACTTCCTGTTGTCGCTAGGCGGCGAGCGAGTGACGCTGGCGCCGATGAAGATGACCGGCTCTTCGAACACCTTGGGTCGCGTTCCGGGATCGATGATGGAGTTGATGCCGCCCAGCTTGCAGTTGATCTTGAGGCACATATTGGACAGAGCCTGCGTGGTCGTTCTCGTGACGTTTTTCACGTCGACGCACTGCGTGGCCATGCCCAGCACCGTGTCCCCGACTCGCTTGACCTCGGCGTAAATGGGTGTCTTGCCGGGCAGCACGACGACGACGAGCTGCAGACCCGGGAAGTCGGACATGAGGCGTCGGAACACGGCCTCGACCTCGTCGGTCTCCCTGGCATACTCGTAGGCGCAGGGCTGGTCATTCATGCGCATGCCAGTGCCATTGGCGATAGTGTGCAGCTGCTTGGTGAAGATGCGCAGCGTATCCTCTGCGCACCTTCGCGGTGAAGCAAAGCAGGTGAGGGCCCAGGTCTTTAACTCGGCGCTCAGGTAGAACTCTTTGTCCCGCATGTCCCACACCCCCCGCCTGGGTACCACCTGCCGCTGGGTCGAGCCTCCACACAACAGCCTTGGAGGAGGCAGGACGCGGCCCTTCACCTTCATCATAGTGTCGCTGATAGAAACATCAAACTCCTGCGCGTACGGGTCCATGCTGAAGTTCGGGTGGCGCACCAGGTTGCTGATTTGGTCCTCCCGGTCCGGGGCGGACAGCGCACTTTCCTGCACCGCAATGAAAGCACACTTGAATGCCTGCCCACCGGATTTCTTAAGCATGCCCGTTGTTGAAAACATGCATTGCTCCTAAGGTGCAACATTCCTACTTACTCTAATCATTATCGATGTCTGCATGTCAGTGAGCTTTTTGGTGCACCTCTGACCAGCCACAATATTGCAGACCTCGAGGGGCAGGTAGGCTTTCCTGTGCTCCGGACCTACTTGAAGGCAGGGAAGCTGCGGGCACCTGCACAAACACGTTCACTGCTCTAGGACATCTTGAAGAAACAGAGCGCTCTGGTTAGCTGTCTATGAAACCAAGCATACCGCCAGCACCTCAATGACACACGAAGTCGGATAATGAACAGAATAATCGGCTGCCATTATTAGCTTTTTAGTCATATGGCTGTGGAATCTCACACGGATATAGTAGCTTTTACGTAACAGTGGTTTAGATATTTAGTTGAAGCGTAGTAATTATTAAGTAAAAAAAAGCTAAAGGTGAACAAAAAAGTTTCGCCGCAAGGGCGAATCAGTGAAATAGCAACAGACTCGAATTCTATACCAAGTAAGCTCACGCCTTTAACCTGGCACTCAAACAAGACGCTTCCGTAAGGAAACGCGGCCGCTGCAACGACCTTCGTGCCGTCCGATCTCCATGCGCCTTTCGCGCGAACGAAACGGCCGGCTCGTCCCATCTCTGCTTGAGCCCCGTTCGTCGGCAGCGCTCGCGCGCTTTCCTTCGCACATAGAACGTATGACGCACGGGGCAATGTTATGCAATTGGGACTTTATATGGAAGATGACGGCGACGGCAAAAAATGGCCTGGAGTGTCCATATAATTGCAATCGCAATAAACAAAGAAGCAAAACAGCTGCGGTCTAAGATCGCATGCAACACGGCGACTACTTGAATTACGGCCAGGGGTGCAAGAGCCGAAATAGGCTTTGGACGAATTTTTGGAGCAGCAAAATGTTGCTTTCAGAGCACGAAAATCCATATTAGGAGCAGGTCACGGAAAACCTCCATTTTCTAGCACGAAATACTAAATTTGGAGCAGTATAACAACAAAAAAGACTCACTTTTAGAAAAAGAAATATGTGTAAACCATTACACATCAGTTAACTCGTGCACAGTCCACTGAGCACAGTTATATGAATAAAAGCAGTGTGCTGAATCACCCCACAGTGCAAACAATTACGAAGTCCACATTAACGTTTGCAGCGCCTGTCAAATCATTTGACAGGCGCTGCCAATGCTGATGTTGACCTGCTAACCTGGCAAGCTCGAAATTCGGGAGGTTAATATTAATTGTTGGGGTTTAACGTCCCAAAACCACCCTATCATTATGAGGGACGCCGTAGTGGAGGACTCCGGAAATTTCGACCACCAGGGGTTCCTTAACGTAAATCTAAGTACATAGGTCTGAAGCATCTTCGCCTCCATCGAAAATGCGGCCGCCGCGACCGGGATTGGATCCCGCGACCGAAATTCGGGAGATTCGTACAGCTGGAGCGAGTGAGGGAGGTGAAAAATGAAATCAGGCATACGTTTTTTTATATTATTTGTCAGGGCGGCAGAACCGTCGTACACAGCTCTGAATGATTGCCAGTAATTTTTAGACGTCAGCGATCATTCTAGTACTAGTAATGCTACGGCACGTGCATACATGAGTAATCAAGGAACAAATTGTGTTGTGTCCTGTGACAGCCAGTACTAATAGCCCCTTTTAAATCTTAGTTCGCCTTTTCGCAAGATACCGTTGTATTGCGGCGAAAGTGGCTTAAGAGTTTTGCACGCGATAGAAGAAGGCCAGGAAATTTTAGAACTACTGTATTTTAAGTGCGACGCATTTCTTGGTGAACCTCCGGCACTTTCAGCGTATCTATCTATCTATCTATCTATCTATCTATCTATCTATCTATCTATCTATCTATCTATCTATCTATCTATCTATCTATCTATCTATCTATCTATCTATCTATCTATCTATCTATCTATCTATCTATCTATCTATCTCCTTAACTTGGTGTAGACCGAAAGTACCATGGGAAAGTAAGATGATTTGACGAATATGACTGTCGGGTCATGACATGCATAACGTGAAAACCCTGTCGCGTACGTCGTCACTCTTTCCTCCAGGCACGTATAGCACATACCGGTTTACCATGGGCCGCGGTATACGGGCATGCGCCACAGGTGATTGATAGTTTTTATCGACCCAGGAACGGCGAGAACAGACATTGGTAATTTGCATGCGAGAGCGTCAAGAAACACCGACATCGGCAGCGTTGACCCGACGAATAGAAAGAATGAAAATTACGATCCCAGCAGGAACCGAACCCTGCGTGGCAATCAGGTATTCTACCACAAACCACGCCAGGTCGATGAACTGGTTTGGAAAAACCGCCTAGACAGGCGTAATGTTGGTGCAGCGTCAATTGTGGTTGTGGTGCTGGCTATCTAATTTTACAAGACCGCAATGAACACTACATATGTACTATACTACGATACGTTCGTCATATCAGATTAACGTTTGTGGTACCAATGTCGGCTACACTTTTATTGCCGTCTAATGTGCATTACATTTGTATTCCTATGATTTAGCAAGGTATATTTAAGCATCGCTCGAACCCGGAGGAATACATTGACGAAAGTAACGTATGATATTCGCATGATTGCACCATAAATTGCATTTAGTTTCGATAATACTGACGTATGTACTCTAACGTGAGGGCTGTCGTTAGATCGCACCATAAGTTACCCTTAAAACGCCAGTGTTGTCGACGTGCCTGGTAATAACCACAATGTACACACAGCTACTACACATACAAAAGCACGTCGATCCACTTCGTAACGCTTGGCTCAAAGCCATAAAATGCAGCATAGAAGTACTCTGCTTCGCATGAAACCGATTTACAAATCGTAGGATCTGCCGAACTTTTTTTTCTTTTCTTTAATGGTGCGGTTAGGGTTAGGGTCTGGGCGTTTGGATTGGACTGAATGATGATGCCCAAAACAACGTTTATAGATACTGAATTAGCAGGGACAGTTGGGCGAGTTGGTTGAAGTTCATCTTTAAAAGGCGCGAAAAAAACAACGGACAGGTAGGAAGGAGACAGGACGACGCGCTTCTAGCAACTGAAGCTTTAATCAAAAAACGAAAGAAGATATACACACACATTACAAAAAACAAGAAAAAAAGAACCAGACCACCGCAGAATGAATATGCTATATAAAAGATAAAACACCAGGCACGTTTTTTGTCACCAGCTTAAGTTATATCAAGGTAATCTACCTCTCGGCTTGATAGCGCTACGGACGGACAGCTTATACAAGAAACACCCGATTTAGAAATATAGGCGGCTTCCACAATTTCACGAGTCCTTTGAACTCGGTTCGAAAACAAAATAGCTGCTTCTTTAAACAAAGACACCCACAAGCATGACAATGCGCAGATAAGTGTGAAAGCTTGTCGGTCTTCAACGACCTTTCATGTTCACGCAAGCGTATGTTTACACACCGTCCAGTTTGTCCGATGTATGTCCGTTTGCTCGGAGATGCTCTGAATATGGTCGTTGCCGTGTAAAACATGTGAATACCTATGTGCCCTGCCGCGTTGGTGTAGTATATAACATACCTACAACTTGCAAACGGACATACATCGGACAAACAACTGGACGGTGTGTAAACATACGCTTGCGTGAACATGAAAGGTCGTTGAAGACCGACAAGCTTTCACACTCATCTGCGCATTGTCATGCTTGTGGGTGTCTTCCTTTGTTTAAAGAAGCAGCTATTTTGTTTTCGAGCCGAGTTCAAATGACTCGTGAAATTGTGGAAGCCGCCTATATTTCTAAATCGGGTGTTTCTTGTATAAGCTGTCCGTCCGTAGCGCTATCAAGCCGAGAGGTAGATTACCTTGATATAACTTAAGCTGGTGACAAAAAACGTGCCTGGTGTTTTATCTTTTATATGCATATTGTTATGCCAGGGCTCCCAACCCAAACTTCCTTGCTTCGACAAGGAATTCAAGCTGGTAAAACGTCTGACGCAACCAGCGTCGACACCCGCTGATGAAACGAAGCGGGAGTCTTACGCAATCCCCGGCAACTCCGGCGATGAGGCTGACTCAACCAGCGTCAACACCAGCTGATGCAACGAGGCGGGAGCCTTACGCAATCCCCGGCAACTCCGGCTCTGCGCCTGACGCAACCGACGGAAATCTCTCCCGCAACGTGCGGCAAGCCCTCCTCCCCGCGGATCCGGTTCGAGCCAGCGACCAACGGCGGTTCCTGATTGGAGGCTTCGCTCCTGGCTGATGCAAGCGATCGCCCAGGGCTATAAAAGAACCAAGCTGCGCGGAGACAGCGAGACAGCGAACGAAGAAGTCCCGGGTCGTCGTCGCACCGCTGTGCGAGCCCGATAAGCTGTCGGCCCCAGCGCCGAATATGTGACGCCTCTGTATATATGTATATAAATTTGCCTTAACTCACCGTCGCCTTGATCGCTCCGTCTATCAGCTCTGCGCAGAAGCAGTCGCAAGCTGAGACACCTGTTTCCCAACAATATTCATTCTGCGGTAGTCTGGTTCTTTTTTTCTTGTTTTTTGTAATGTGTGTGTATATCTTCTTTCTATTTTTGATTAAAGCTTCTGTTACTAGAAGCGCGTCGTCCTGTCTCCTTCCTACCTGTCCGTTGTGGTTTTTTTCGCGCCTTTTAAAGATGAGTTTATAGATACTTTTTCAGCGTCCGAACTCCTCCTTTCGAGGCGGGCGCGATTTGCTGCTAGGGAGTGTGAGGGCGCTGCAGTCTAAATTTGTGCCAAGCAAACGGCAGCTCTCAGCTGGCTTCACTGCCGCCGCAGTTGTGTGCGTTACGCGTTGGTGTTCGGTAGCGCCTTTTTTTTTTCTGTGTGTGTGCCTCGTCGCTGTCTGTGCACGTGGCAATTAACAATAAGCTTACTCGTGCAAACTTTACCTAATATGTGACTCAGTTTTTGAACAGCAAGAACTTGCTTTAGAGACCTGAAATATTCAATGTTAATTCTAAAAAAGAGCCAAAAGAAGAGGGAGAAAATTCTTGAAATATAAAAACAAAACTTGCTAAGGGGTAAAAAAAGCGAAGTCAGCACGAAGTGAACCTCCCAAAGATCAGAATTAAATCGATGCACCTGCCAAGTGATACACCGAGGGATCAAACACGAGCACGATTGCACCGGTGACCCTTGCATTCAATTCTGTTATTCGAATCAACCACCAGAAACGACGCTTCAACCTAAGTTTTCCAGCACTTTCCTAGCGTTGAGTGCAGCGATGTAGTCGTGCTTACCTCAGTTTCATCTCGTACCTCCTCAGGAAATACTCGGCCACTGTACAAACGACTGTTACGCCATTCTCCAACTGCCACGGAAACCTGGAAAAAAAATTACAACACCGGCTTCACTGAACTCCGGTCGCCTCTTGTAATACATAGACAAGCCAAGAGCTCATGTCTTTGAAGCGTAATCAATGCGTGAAATGCACTCACGTCTGGCGATGGGCAGTCATGGGGGTGACGTCGCAGACGCGGTACTTGCGGGGCGTGCGGCCGTGGGTGACCTCAATCTTGAGGCCCTTGATCTCCTTGGTGAGCTCAAATCGCTGGGAGTCCGTGAGAGGGCGTTGACTGACGTTGTGCAGATGTAGCACCTCGCACATGAAGTCGATGACCGTCTGGGCCTTGTAGAAGGCCGTCGCCGACACATCGACGTTTAGCGTCGGCTTCCCCTTGGACAGCTCCACGCTCTGGTGGTATCCATGCCACGCCTCTCGTCCTTCGCCCAACGGTGCCGCGATGTAGCCTTCCGGAGAAAAGAAGGACCGGCCCACGGGCGTGTACCTAAACAGCGATACAGAGAACTCCTGTTGAGATTAGGTCCGTTAAGACGAATTCTCTCATATACAGAACAGCATAAGAACGTCTTAGTTTTTTTTTTTATAGACGAAGTTAAAAAAGTATCCGCTTAAGACGAACTGCCTTACAGGCACTATTATGTTAAAGGGACCGACAACTGGCCAGAACGGGTGATTAGATCCTGGTGGAAATGAAAAGGCCGTGAATTATAGTGACAGATTCCAGAACACTTTTCGCGATCTGAGTAGGATTTATATTTTTAAATCGCGTTTAAAAGTAACAAAAACCGGTATGTCGCGCAGCCTAGCGCGAGCGCCATGAACCAGACGTATGCAGTCTTAAGCACTTTGTTGTACGTAGTCTAATGCTTTTACACGCACCAGAACGGCGGCTGAAAATTTGAATATGTATGTTATTGTCAATTCCCGTTTGTTTCTAAGGTAAAAGAAGTAAAGCATGAGATGCGGCGCTGCTTTCGTGGCTTCCAGTGAAACGGAGGCTGCGACGCATGCGCGAGGCGTCCGGCGGCGTTTCCCGCGTAGCTCGACTCTCGTCTGCTCTCGTCGTATCGGAATTTTGGAGAGTAGCACGCGAGTTGGAGCTGCTGCTCGCAAAATGCCATCGACTTACTGTTCTGTGGAGGATTGCTACCACTTCATGAACAGCACTGCTGGTGTATCCTACCACTTGTTTGGTTTTCGAAGGCTTAGCTCGGATTGGCTTGACTAAAATGTGATAAAGCGACCTGTGTACGGCCAAAGTACTTCTATAAGAAGCCCCAGAAAAACGCTATAACTATTGTAAAATAATTTAACAGGCTAGAAAGCAGTAGTCGCGGTACCGCAGGCTTTGCAAACGTAACATTGCCTTTTCATACTTAGGGCATAACTTGTCACCACTGCTGGCGTATAATCGCTATCGCGCTCACATCTCACTATTTGTAGCATGTGATATTGAGACTGCATAATATCGAAAAACTCTGATTACAAATGCTTTACGGCGTTCTCCGCGTTACCACTCCGTGATTAGAAGCTCTGACCGCTAAGGTACCCATTGCACTCAAGAAAACGGGTACCACAAAAGTTGGTTGTCGGTCCCTTTAAGAACCTTCGCAGTGATCACCAACAATGGTGATTCTGCGAAGCGAGCATAGCAGTTTTGGCACGTGATTCAATTGAGAGGGAAAGCAAAAAAAAAAAGAATAAACAAAACGAAGCACTTCCTGGCGCAAGGACGTGAAGTCAATTGAGCCGCGGAAGACGGGAGCCAGATAATCGAAAAAGAAAGGTCCGCCGATAAAAGCGGCACTTTTGCCACCTAGGGAATTTTCAGCGCTAAGACGGAAATAAAGAAAACTTGATGGAAGATAAGACAGTGAACTGGGTGAACACTCAACAGATCTATTTCAGAAAAATACCACACAAGCGCTAAAAATGCCGCATGTGCATCATCACCAACTCGCGCAACAGCATTATAAACATTAGGGTGTAAAATTTTTAACATCCTTTCTTGGAACTTACGTAATATTGTTACGTAATATCTTTTCGTCCACTATACTTTCTTCACATTTATATCATAATTACTACAAATAATATCTCCTATACTTTCCTTGACATCATTGCCTGTTAGTTCTCATTAACTATGTAGGACTTGCCGCACGTCACGGGGATCTCATACAGAACTCCTGTGGAGCATTCAGCATACAGCTGTGCAGGGTTCTTACTACAGCCGTGCCTTCGTTTAGGTACAGGGGCAGAGCCGCGCCAGCTTGAAAAGCGCCTAAAAAACAAGGGGGACACCATATCTGCCTGCTACCTTCCTTAGGTTGTGGCTAACCTTACGTACACTCCAGGTCTTACGTAAAAAGTGGTCGTCCTCGTCCTTGCCTCACTCCTTGAACCTTTAACTTTCTGCAGGAGAGTTTCCGCCACTGGCGTCACCATCGAGTCAGGGAGCCCAGTAGTGATGCAGAACTATGCATACTGTCGATAGTTGAGTCACTATCGAACTATTGATGGCAAAAAAATGCTACCGATAGTGAACTCAATGGTATACCATCGATAGTATAAAATAAATAACGCGAGCTCATTGCAGCATAAACTTGCTTCCCCGCGCGCGTGGTACATAGGGAAGCCGGAGGAGCAGGCTGAAGGGCAAGAAAGTTGACATGATTTTGTTCACCAGAGTGCTTTGCTACACAGTCAAACTGTTCAGCTGTAGCAGAAAGGAAGCCGTTACATGTGGTTTAAACTGCGCGGCCTCAAATTTATATTGCATTTCGTGATTAAAAAGAAATATATATATATATATATATATATATATATATATATATATATATATATATATATATATATATATATATATATATATATATATATATATATATATATATAATCAAGAAGCCCTGTTAGACTGGTTACTTCTGAATATGATTTTCTTGATGGACATCTTCCGCCATTTTCACTGCGAAAGTAATTTATTTCTCTCGCAAGAAACTGGTCATAATTTAAGCGAAGCTGATAGTAGGAGATCTATTGCAAATACTTTGGCAATGTAGCCGGCCAGCAACAGCATCATTATTCACACCACTATCGATGGTATTGTCACGTGGCTGTTACGGTGAAGAATGCTGCAGCAAGCATGGAAAATACGGAGCTCTTTCTTTGGGCGAACCTGTGCCCAGAAAATCAAAACTCAAAATACAAGCGATATACGCTGCGCACTGAGAGCGGCGATAACAGTAGGCGGCCTTCAAGTAATCTGATCATCGGTGGAACGCGTCGGGTTTACGCATCAGTCATCGAACCTTCCAGCGTTATCGCTGGTGCTCGCGTAAGCTCGCCAATGAACTTGACTATTCGCGTCCGACGCGTTATCATAACAGAATAATCTCAAGCAAACGCGAAGCTTCTAAAGCATTGCGGCGCGGTCTTCGTTAAACGTTGCTGACAGTCTTTGTTGGTGAAACCCGAATACGTCGAAACAAAGCAATAAACACGCGTCGCAGTAATATCGCTAGCAATATTACCGATGGTACTACGGATTGCACTATCGATAGTTTGTGGATAGTAGCGCTATCGATAGTTTGTTTACACTATCGATAGTTTCAAAAGAACTATCGATGCTATCGATAGCCAATTTACCGATAGTTCTGCTTCACTAGAACCTAGCCGTCTTGAGACGGGAAATCTGACTGTCAAATGCATCCTGCATTTTGTAAACGCACGACTTCCTGAGGGCCGATTCTAAACAGGGCATAGCAACTCCCCTTTTAACAATCTTTAACTGGGATGAGGCATATGGCACAAAACCCTTCTGTGCCCGAGGAAAATACTGCCAGTAGGCATGACTATTAGCAAACGAAATAGTTAAGTCTAAAACACGCAGGAGATTCTCAAGTGGAACTTCGTGAGTAAACGAGAGCCCTTTGCCGGGTCGTCTGAAGATATCTAGAATGGCATCACAGGTAGTTAAAAGTTCCTTGCCCGTTAAAAACTACTGAAAAATCATCCATATATATTAAAAACTATAAAAATGTTTAAACACGCATTGCTTCGAAAGGCCTCCTCGAGCGCCTTGTCAATAGAACCTAAAGATAGATTACACAGTAGCGGTGCAATACACGACCCGATACAGATAATAATATCTGCGGTTTAGCGTACCAAAACCACTATACGAGTATGATTATGAGAGATGCCGTAGTGAAGGACTCCGGAAATTTTGACCACCTGGGGTTCTTTAACGTGCACCTAAATCCAAGTACACGAGCCTCAAACATTTTCGCGTCCATCGAAAATGCAGCAGCAGCCGCGGCCGGGATTCGATGCCGCGACCTTCGGGTCAGCAAACGAGCGCCAGACCCGATGCAGATGGCACGCTTCTGCAGAAAAAGCTGCTCGTAAAAGTTGATCAAAGTGCTATTGAAATAGGTTTCTAAAAGAGTTAAAAAATGTTCCACCGAGATACCAACTGCGTTCTGGAAAGCAATCAATCCATTTTCGTCAATGCACGTCCTTACCACCCTAAACACTATCTTAATCTAAACTTATCTTAATAGCACTTTTATCAGCTTTGACGAGCAGCTTTTCCGAGCAGTAATTCCGCCTCACCCACTAATTATTTTCGCCCAGAATTTCTCTATCTCAGTTATTGCATCCCACGCTGGACAAATCGGCGCACCTGTTCTGGCAGCGAAGATGAAGAAGAGGACGAAGAAGAAGAAGGGCACGAAGAGAGTGCGTGCCGATTCATGATGGTAGTTTTCTGTTCGCTGTGTACAGACTGACTACCGGCTTAAACAGCCGCGCTGTTAAACTATTTGGCCAAATGGGAAGCTGATGGAAATCAGCCAGTAAAAGAGGGCCCCTGCATTTCTACTGCAAATTGTGCAACGGTGATGACAAATGTGTGGGAAAACAGAAATGACCTCGCCAGCTGCGAGCACCAGAGAGGCGACACGGAAGTGGGCAACATTGACTGTCTCTGCAGCAATTTGCGCCATCCACTACAAGCCCTCTATGTGTAATCTCTCCGCAGAAATTTTCTAAAGATTGACTATAGCTAGGAATTATATTGACTAAAGCTAGAAATGAAAATGAAATGAAAATGATTGGCTAAAGTTAGAAATGAAATGATTGACTAAACCAGAAATTATACTAAAGCCAGAAAAGCAGCATTACAGAAGAAAATGAACCGCCAGAAGATTAAATTTCCATTTCTTTGAAGGTGAATTGCACTTGCCTTTCCATTCTTTTTTCTAGTTGACAGCATTGGGCAATGTCATAGTGTTGCTTTTATAACAATGCATTAAGGCGCCTTTTTTATATGTCGAACTCGTGAAATTGAGTGCCCGTTTAATTCCAGTAAATACGGTACTTGAGGTTTCCTGTGAATTCGATCAAAATAAAAGGGGTTTTGTTATTAAATCCCGTGGTAAGCGTACTTCATTTACTATTCTAAAAAACATGTTTGAGATGCAGGGGCGTAGCCAGAAATTTTTTTAGGGGTGGAGGGGGTGTTTCAATTATACTTTTATGTACGCTCGTGCGCGCGTTTCTTCTAAATGCGTCTATATTGTGGGCATTTATTATACACATCTTCTTCATGTGTACACTATCATCATCATAATGCATTTGGTTATGCATCCTCATTTTCGTCGTGTATCATCGTCATCAGTGTGGGTTGATCGTGCCTGTTCGCTGCCGGGTCTTCGGGCCAAATAAAAGTCTGCCCAACCAAGACCTCATACTTGGTGGAGGTTGCTTCTGGATCCCCCGTCCTCTACTCGTCCGCTCTACCTCCTGGAGCTTCGCTCAGGTCGCCGTTTGAGCCAGCTGTTCGGCAATATGTCACTGCACGAGCAGGTCGGTGCTGCTACTGTCCCCACTCTGGCACCGCAAGCCACGCCTTCTCACGTCGTAAACAGCCCCTAGCGCGAGCCTCACCTCTTCGCTGGTCTGCGCGGAGAAGATGTGGAGGACTGGCTGGACGATTTCGAGCGTGTCAGTTCTGCTAATCGGTGGGACGACACCTACAACCTAACTCACGTCTCCTTCTACCTTACGGGTGTGGCGAAGACGTGGTTCTTTAACCACCTGATGGACATCCCCGACTGGGCTACCTTCAAAGAACAGCTGCGCCAAGTCTTTGGCACACCGGCCGTTCGGTCAGCTCTCGCCAAGAAAACCCTCGAGGCTCGGAAACAACATCTCGGCGAGTCGTACACGTCCTACATCGGGGATGTTCTTGCGCTCTGCCGACGTGTCAATGCATCAATGTCAGAGTCGGACAGGGTACGCCACATTCTCAAGGGTATTGCAACTGTCGCATTCTATGCTCTTGCCATCAAGAATCCGGCTACCGTTGCTGAAGTTGTCACAACGTGTCAGCGCCTCGACGAACTCGAGTCTGTTCGCCTCCCACCGGACAGTGACGAAACACGTTCTACGGCGGGCGCAAACCTACGAGGCATGATAAGGGCACTGATACGTGAAGAATTGCGATCAATGGGATTCTCAGTGTCTACACTGTGTCCCAGTCAGCCTTCCGGCGCAGCCTTGCGTGATGTCATCAGGGGGGGAGGTAGCGTCCTTGACCCACTCGGTGCACATTCAACCCGCTGCCTCTAGCCTCCTACCAACATTCCCGCAAGTTGCTGCCACACCTTTAGGGAACGCCAACTCGACGTTGCAGCCATCAACATATGCATCGGTTGCTGCCGCGACCCCCGCGAGCTTCCCGTCACCGCCGCTTGAGCCCTCGTCTGCCCATTTGACTGAACTATCACCCGGGGCCCCAAACCCTCCCTACTACCCGCCTTGGCAATCATCTAGCCCTACGTGCTATTATTGCGGCTATCGCGGCCACATCTCACGCTTTTGCTGCAAGCGCCAGCAAGACGAGCGTCGAAGATACATGTGCGAGCGTGACTTCCCGGAGGAGCCTTTTACCAAGGCCGCGTCGTCACCTCCCCGTCGGTGTCTATCTCCGCCCGCATCGAGTGAAGTGCGCAATAGTTATCGGTCAACCAGACGCCGTTCACCTTCGCCTTTCCGTCGCTCCTCGTCTCCGCTTCGGCCTGCATGCCTCCCTCACCACTGACCACCGTCCGGAAAACTAAGCGATGCAGTTTTTGGAGGAAAAACTGCATTCACATACAGGACTAAATTCCTCCAGCACGCCCTTGCAATATGATTTCTGTAATAGTTGAAGCAGTGCGCGTCGATGCCTTGGTGGACACTGGTGCTACGTTTTCTGTTCTTCGTGCTGATTTGTGTGCCCGTCTCAGGAAAGTGATGACGCCTTACGATGGACCTACACTGGTTGCAGCCCAGGGGAACACAATTCGCCCTTCCGCTCTGTGTACTGACCGCGTGCTAATCGATGACATTCTTCACCACATACTGTGCTGTACCCGTGCTCTCACCAACTCATTTTAGGATGGGATTTTCTGTCGTCTGCTTCCGCGGCTATTTGTTGTGGCCAACGTATCGTCCACCTTACCGGCACAGACTAAAGCCCCTATACCTTCGGAAAAGTACAGCTTTCTCTTGATCTACGCCGCTTCCTCCTCTCCGCGCCTCTGATAGGGCGGCTGCGGTCACGTGGTAACGCGCGCCCTCTTTCTCGGTATTTTGTTTCCTTCGCCTCTCAGCGCCATGTTGAACGCTCCAACGTGCCATGTGCTGTGTGTTTGCCCCATGTGACGTGCGCGAAGTGTGGAGTGCACGTGTGCGTCTCGCTCGTTTCGTCGCGATGGCGGGTTGCTGTGCGTTTGGCTGCCATAACCGTGACACCCAAGGGAAAATGTTTTCTGCCATTCCTCGCGGAAGAGATATTGCAGGTCGGCGCAAAGTCTGGCTCCACACAATAGGTCGAGCAAACTTCGAGCCAAGATCGGCGCGGCTTTGCGGGGTATGTGCCCGTGCGTTTTAACTCTTGACAGGCGTCTTGCTTTGCCGTGTGACATATGTGGCCTATTACTTACTTAATGTCACGCGAAATTTTGTGTAATTTGTCATGCACCAAGACAGTCACTTGCTCGAGCAAGTGACTGTCTTGAACACCAGATGGTAGAAATTTCCAGAGCCCTCAACTACAGCATGCCTCACAATCATACCGCGGTTTTGGCACGTAATACCTCACGTATCATTAAGTCTGAAAGAACGAGTGTCGTGCACTGCAACACTAGGTTGTGTTCCACACATTCTACTAACCTTTCACTGTGATGTGTGGATGGAGGACGAAGACAGAGCGAGCGTCGGAATGAAAGTGCGATAGCAATAAAAAGGGACCTAGCGCGCACAATTTATCGAAAGCCGTGCATTTACGTGCAGCTCCTCCATCATATTGTCTACTTTGGCGAACCACTTCTGGGTGACAGTCAGACCTTTCTGCAAATTCGGAACATGAGCGGGGCTTTAGTTCAGCGGACCGCTGCTCGTCAGCCGGCGTTTCGTCATGAATTATCGCGTCACACATCTAGCGCATAACTTTCAATACGCTACAAATGGCATATATCACCTGCGCGGTACTTTTGCAAAATATCTTGCATTGCATAAACGTACGGCAATAAAAACATGTTTCAGAAAGGTATGCTCGTTGAGTGGGATCTTTAATCGAGCTGCAGCCGCTGAAGATGTCCATTTGAAATTCGACACTTCAATAGAATGAGTGGGTTAATGTCGTTGGTTTTAGCATACTCGTTTTAAATCTTCGCTTATTGGTTTAATAACTTCATTTATTGTCAGTTAACATACAAGCGTCATGCATACGGCAATGGGTGCAAGCTGCTCCGCTCAGGCCAAATGTCCCAGAACGGCGTACTGCGAGCACAAGTCATTGGGCAAAGGAGATAATAACGATACATGTGGTTTTACGAGCAAGAACCACGCTATGATTACGAGGCACACCGTATAGCGTAGGGCTCCGGAAATTTTTACCATCTGGCGTTCTTTAACGTGCACTGACATGGCACAGTACGCGGGGCCTCTAGCATTTCACCTCTACCGAATTCCCACCGCCGCGGCCGGGATCGAACACGCGACCTTCGGATCAGCAGGCGAGCGCCGAAACCGCTACATCACCGCGGCGGGCGGGCCGAGGAGAAGTAACATATGTGAAATGTCATGAAGTTTTGATCGAGCACCTTCATGGGAATTGCAGGCATTGCTGCAGTTATATATGATGGAGATAGTTTATACGCACGGGAACTATTCCTTCCCAAACGGCGTGGCTTGACATCACAGCTGTCATGTCAATATTTCTTACCGATGCAATAAATAGCGCGTCGTGTTTACAGAATTTTATGTCAACCTTTTTTAAGTAAACCCAATTACCGATATCCGCGCCAGACACAGGGAAACGCTACGGTCCGAAAAGAACCGTAAAAACGACGTGCAATTTGCTACAAATTGTACATGGCTTTCAGCAGCTCTTCTGGCGCGCTATAAGGGAATTAGATGGTGCGCACACCCGCACCAACTGAGAAAACGAACGCAGAAATAAAGAGAATCATTACACACAGCCGTATGCGAGACATGGCACGCGGCCACGACAGGACTAGAAAGGCTGTGGCTAAAGTGGCAGCGCCAGCGCGCAACCGGCCTGAAAGCTTCACGCGTCCGCGTGGCGCGTTCGAGGGGGCGCCGCCGTCGCACGCGAAAGACGCGCAGGAGAGGAGGCGGCGGAGGGGAGAGCAGATGGCGGTACCTTTACGAAGTATAGGGGGGTGATTGCACGTAAGATCGAACAATCGATGGCTGGTCGACCTCTCAAATTTATTTCAAAATTTTATATATTATTGCCTGATGAGTGGAAAGAAGAGATCCGCAATTTGTTTTGCCGCCAAAAATTTTTTCGAAGCACAGGAAATCAGAAGGGTTGCTGATCGGGCGAGTTGGTCATCCGTGAACGTAGCGTGTATTAGCGCGGCACATAAAAGAAAGGGACAGGACACAGACGTAGAGATAGGTAGGCGCTAAACTTCCAACTGTTTATTAGCTCGTCATCGATTTCCTTCTCGGAAAAGGAGATGACGTTCCTTGGTTTGAGAACACGTGCAAGATGAGTTGTGCTTTCTCGCGGATGTATAAACTGGGTGTGATTGGCATGAAATAAACAGTTGGAAGTTTAGCGCCTTCCTATCTCTACGTCTGTGTCCTGTCCCTTTCTTTTATGTGCCGCGCTAATACACGCTACGTACAGGAAATCAATAATGACGAAGAGGTGGAGTGGAGCGCTCATCCGCTCTGCTTTTTTGGCCAACTTTCGTTATGAATTGCACAAAATATATTAAAGTTAGGTAGCTGAGATTTCTTTAACTAAATATATGCATGTTTTTGCTTCTGCTCAGGTATTTTTAGTTTTGTTGTGTAGTGTAGATGTTTTTATAAAAGACCTCAAATTTGGCCCAGGAAACGTTATTTTCTTTACTTTGAAGGCCTTTATCTCGAAAACTCCTTGTAGCAGAGCGACAAAAATTGCGCATTACGTTCTTCGTATGGTTATCTACCACACTGCCAAATCTTATATTTATATAACTTTTCAGTAAAGAGATATGATCGGGCTAAGTTAAAGAAAACACCGGACAATGAAAACTTCTGACGACAATTAAAAAAAACCCCATTTTTTATATTTTTTAAACTTTGTCCACTTATTCTCCTCCACATCAGCTTTCATAATCATTGAAAACATGCTGCATAATGTCGTTGCACTATTAGTTACGACCCCTCCAATGAGACCCTTAGGCAAGGATTGGCAATTCCGACTTCTTGCCTAGAAAGTGTATAAAATGCAGGCAGGATTGAATTGCTTTTTATTAAAAGGCCAGCAGGTACCGAAAAAGGTGTCGCCGGCACTGAAGACGTTAATTTTGAAATTATTTCGTCACTGCAGCGGCCACGAGCGCGGGGCTACCGAGCAGGCGCGTGCACCCGACATGCTCGTTGTAAGAGACGGCGCAGTGAGAGCTCGTTTTCGCGTCCTCTGACCGATTGAGTTCGAAACAGCAACGCCTCTCCGGTGACTTGAACGCAAGTGCACTAGAGCTTCGCTATTCTATCCGCCCTCTGTTCGCATCGCAGCTAGGCACCGATAACAAGGCGGAGATGGAAGCAAGATGAGAACTCTATACACCTTTTCACAGGAGCACCCTCGCACCCATGCTCGCACCAGTGCGCTGCAGGGGTCGAGAGTATGTTTTCAGTGTTGCCATCGCGCTTTGGGCTGCGCATGTTGTATCTGTACGCTTGGTACGTTTGGATGTTGTGTGTGAATTAGGCCCTTCTTTGCTATAAAAAGCGATTGTCATGGCCGGAAATGGTGCGTATTCAAAGAACCGATCGTCTGGCCATCACTGTGTCGTGCACGGGTGCACGAACAATCAGCGGAAAAGGAACATTTTAGGCGTGATTGTGTGCCCGCAGCACAGCACGCCGCGCGAGGATTGCAAGCGTGACATGTTCTCGCTGTATCACTTTCCGTCGTCGCCGGAATTGCAGGAGAAATGGGTGGCGTCGGTAAATCGGAAAAAACTTCCGTGCTTTGGGCTGCACCAGTGCTGTGTGTGTGTTGCTTCGGTACGCGTTTGTGTGACTGTGTTATGCGCCTGTGTCCGATACGAAGTGACTACCATGGCAGAAAATTTACTGCATTCGCATAGCAAGTCATCTGGTCATCACTGTGTCGTGTACGGGTGAACGAACAAGCAGCGGAAGAGAAATATTTAAGGTGCAATCGTGTGTCCGCAGCGCATGTACGCCACGCGATGAGTGCAAGCGTGGCATGTTCGCGCTGCATCGTTTTCCTTCGTCGCCTGAATTGCGGCAGCAGTGGGTGGCTTCACTAAATAGTAAGAATTAACTTGCGCGTGTCGCCCTGGTCACGCCTCTGTTCCCGGTGTTTCGTTGGCGGCAAGAAAAAAGACGAGAACAACGTTCCCAAGCAGCATCCTAGATAGGAAAGAAAGGTACGCAAGCCACTGATGACTCACCTACTAACTCGTGAGAATGTTGCGGATTCACACTTCATATCGTCCATAACACAGCGGCCGACACGGCTGCAAACTCCGCCTTGCCTGGTTACGCATGTGCAGCCTGCGCGCGCCGTACTTCAGCGGACGGCCTCGCGGAAACCCACGCGCGATGGGGCCTACTGTCCATGGCTTGCGACGATGTCACATTCCCCTTCACCAGCACGACTTTTTCCTTCACACTGTGCGCCAGCGACTGACCTACACAGTCAAACTGCACGTAGCTGCGCGACTCCAGTGCCTCGTAGTTGCACACCTGGCGAAGAACCCACGCATTCGCCTCAACGAGATATAAACAATGTTCGCTCGCGGTATTTCTGGCCACTCACAGGTCTCCTCGGCCTAGTCTTCGACGTCGTTGGGGTGAATGTAGGTCAACTGTATCTGTGGAGAAGGATTGTGCGGTGTTTACAGTTTACAGCTGGCAAACTTTCGCGCCGCGAACGAGTATGCGCGGAGGTTGAAACTGATGGATAATCCGTAGACATTTAGTACGCCAATAATGGAAAGCGGTAGACAGCTGCAAGAACGCTCTAGTTACCGATTATTAACACTTCACGCCGTGATCGACCTGGTACTACGCTGGCTGCTACTGGTACCGACGACGAAGCACTGCAGTTCGCTGACGCGGAGCTAATTCTTGCGTCGCACGGGCGAATGCGCGCCGCTGAACGGTTCAGACAGCGACAAATAAGTCAATGGCAGCGACGATACCAAACAAAACAGCTTAAAGAAACGAAAAGTCAGCAAACACAGGCTTTAGCAGGGACCTCACACCAACAGATAGCGCGCCGGTTCGAGTACGCGCAGCCCAAGATGGCGATTTCGCCAATCTTGCACGTTAGACGGCGCGCATTTCAATATGGCGCCTCCCTGGCGTGAGAATTTGAAAAGGTGTATAAGGGAGCTATGAGCGCTCGCTTCACGCACGCTGCTGCCAGAGAAACTGCGCTGCGCCAGTTGCGATCAGTGGAAAGCATTAACGTGGCGCTCCAGTGGCAAAGCAAAATACGGAATGTCAAAGGAAAGAAAAGCAAAACTATCGGTAACCGGATGCGCTTGCCTATCTTAGATGTCGGCAGCAGACGGCCTGAACTAGCCGCGCGTTCAGAGCGCTGTTCACACTTCATTCGGCGCGGATGGTTCTTGTGCTTTGCTCTTACTCTACTCCTCCTGTGCGTCTCATGGCGAGAAAGTATAGCTCGGAATGAGTGTATTGTGGAGACTACCTTTCGAAGCACAAGAAGCTTAAAGGAGTACTGACACCAATTTTTAAAAATTTCGGTTGTTGCTCTAAATAAAAATACTGGTGTCGAGAAACCTAAAACGACTATTGTGGTGCCTGGGAATGCATCGTATATATTTTAATTAGCGCTACCTTAAAAAGACACTTTCGGTTTAGATATCAAGGGGGTGGCTTCTCAGTGTCGTTTCATAGCAGCGTGACGTCACGGAGATACAGAAACTCGCGACGTACTAGCAACAAATTCGTCATCTGCTCGTGGTGCACATAAACAATGATGAGTGAATTGTCGTCCTGTGACCCTGACAGTGATTTCTGCGATTTAGGCTGCATGCAGGACACAGAACTCGCATACTCGGGGGAACTGTCTTGACTCGTCGGGATAATGTCCTTGCAGTGGAGCTGGCTTGCAGATGCTCAGCGACGAAAACTTCAAAGTAGAGTTAAAATATTTTATACGTGTTCTCCCACTCCAGCGTGTGGACAGCGTTGACACTGCACACCAACGAAGCAAAAAATGTCCCTTTTGCGATGTCTCAAAATCGTGTCAGTACTCCTTTAATTATTGCAAAGAAGCCAAAATTTCGCAGAGTTACCGACCTAGGCATATACGCTTTGAAGAAACGTTTAACGCCCGAAAGATCAGTGACTGCCAGTGAGACGCACTACTTGTGCTACGCGTGCTTTTGCTACCACTGCAATGAAAAATCTTCACGGAACGCACAGTTTAACGATGACATTCTTATGCCCCCTGAAAAAGAAATCGATGTCGTTAACCACATCACTGCGACTACCGGTGTACGTGCGTTCAAGTCACCCCAGAGGTATTGCTGTTTCGAACTCAATCGGTCTGAGGACGCGAAAACGAGCTCTCACTGCGCCGTCTCTTATCACGCGCGCCTGCTCGGGAGCCCCGCGCTCGTGGCTGCTGCATTGACGACATAATTTCAAAATTAACGTCTTCAATGCCGGCGACACCTTTTTCGGTACCTGCTGGCCTTTTAATAAAAAGCAATTCAATCCTGCCTGCATTTTATACACTTGCTGGGCAAGAAGTCGGAATTGCCAATCCTTGCCTAAGGGTCTCATTGGAGGGGTCGTAACTATTAGTGCAACGACATTATGCAACATGATTTCAATGATTATGAAAGCTGATGTGGAGGAGAATAAGTGGACAAAGTTTAAGAAATATAAAAAATGGGGTTTTTTTTAATTGTCGTCAGAAGTTTTCATTGTCCGGTGTTTTCTTTAACTTAGCCCGATCATATCTCTTTACTGAAAAGTTATATAAATATAAGATTTGGCAGTGTGGTAGATAACCATAAGAAGAACGTAATGCGCAATTTTTGTCGCTCTGCTACAAGGATTTTTCGAGATAAAGACCTTCAAAGTAAAGAAAATAACGTTTCCTGGGCCAATTTTGAGGTTTTTTATAAAAACATCTACACTACACAACAAAACTAAAAATAGCTGAGCAGAAGCAAAAACATGCATATATTTGGTTAAAGAAATTTCAGCTACCTAACTTTAATATATTTTGTGCAATTCATAACGAAAGTTGGCCAAAACAGCAGAGTGGATGAGCGCTCCACTCCACCTCTTCGTCATTATTGATTTCCTGTGATTCGAAAAAATTTTTGGCGGCAAAACAAATTGCGGATCTCTTCTTTCCACTCATCAGGCAATAATATATAAAATTTTGAAATAAATTTGAGAGGTCGAGCAGCCATCGATTGTTCGATCTTACGTGGAATCACCCAGGGGCTTTAGCACAGACTACTCGCTCGGCGACCACATCTACAAGCCACTTCGCCTCGTCGCTGCTACAGATACCGAGCTGCCACAACGTGAACAGCGAATTGTAACGGTTGTGTCTAACGACGTCGACTCTGGTGACGTATTGGTCACGCCGTCACCCCGTTGCCTTAGTAAAGGCATAGCTCTTGCATCGGGTGTCGTCCGCTTCCACAATCGTTGAGCTCTCGTCGCCGCCACGAACGCAACATCGGAAAACATTTTACTTCCGCGGGGCACCACGGTAGCATGCGTTGCCGATCCTGAGGAAGAAGTACTCTATCGTACTTCTTCCTCCGCCCTTACAGTAGTCATCAGCAGTGACTTGACAGATTCGCAGGAGCAGCAGCTGCTTGCTTTGTTGAACAAGCACGCAACCTCTTTCGATGCCTATTCGTCCACCTTGGGCCAAACTACCGCTGCAGCACATCGCATTCAGACTGACGGAACATCCATTGTGCACCGCCGCCCGTACCGCGTGTCTCTAGCCGAGCGAAAAATCATCGAAGAAAACGTAGCCGACATGCTGCAACGGGACATAATCCGCCCCTCAGCCAGCCCTTGGTCGTTTCCCGTTGTTCTGGTGCGGAAGAAGGATGGTTCTGTACGCTTTTGCGTAGATTACCGGGCGCTCAATAAGATCACTAGGAAGGACGTGTACCCTATGCCGCGCATTGACGACGCTTTTGATTCCTTACAAGCTGCGGAATACTTTTAGAGCCTCGACTTGCGTTCCGGCTACTGGCAAATCCCCATGCACGAAGATGACAAAGAAAAAAATCCGGCAGATCCCACGCACTGGGGGAATCGATGTAATGCGAAGCAGCCAGCAAAGAGCAGCATACATCGCTTTGTTTATTTTGAAGCCGAATGAAATCATTCATGCCATGGCATCTAGTTCACCCTGTATCGCATGTTTGCCATGCACGCGTGCATGCACAACGTGGTATATACCATGCCAATGAAACGTATATTCTGGTACATACACTGCATGACCGGTGATTTATGTTCATCACGCACTCCTGTCATGCAATACCAATTTTGGTATATATCCAGTCATCGAAACGGCCGGAAGCGCACCATAACAATGTCATGTAAGTCATACCGTACAAGACATGCATAACACAATTCGCATGTTAGGACCTGTCATTTATGTTCGTCATACAGTCACATCGCACAATACCAATTTTGGTGTATATCAAACGAGCTAAATGGCCGCTAGTCCACCATGCGCGTGGCATGTAAATCATGACATACACGACATGCATGTCATGGTGTTCATGTTACCACCTGTCATTTACGTTCGGCACACATTCGCGTCACGCAATGCCAATTTTGGTGTATATCAAGCTAGTGAAACGTCCGTGAATGCACCATGAGCGTGGCATGTAAATCATGACATGCATGTGATGGTTTTCATGTTACCACCTGCGATTCATGTTCTTGATACAGTCACATCGCGCAATACCAATTTTGGTGCATATCAATCTAGCGAAACGACCGCGAGCGCACCATGAGCATGCCATGTAAATCATGTCGTACATGACACGTATGTCATGATTTTCATGTTACCACCTCTAATTTACGTTCGTCATACAGTCGCGTCGTGCAATACCAATTTTGGTGTATGTTGAGCCCGCGAAACGGCCGCGAATGCACCATGAGCGTGGCATGTAAATCATGACATACACGACATGCATGTCATGGTTTTCATGTTACCACCTGTTATTCATGTTCTTCATACAGTCACACCGCGCAATACCAATTTTGGTGTATATCAAGCCAGCGAAACGGCCGCGAATGCACCATGAGCGTGGCATGTAAATCATGACATGCATATCATGGTTTTCATGTTACCACATGTTATTCATGTTCTTGATACAGTCACATCGCGCAATACTAATTTTGGTGTATATCAAGCCAGCGAAACGGCCGCGAATGCACCATGAGCGTGGCATGTAAATCATGACATGCATATCATGGTTTTCATGTTACCACATGTTATTCATGTTCTTGATACAGTCACATCGCGCAATACTAATTTTGGTGTATATCAACCTAGCGAAACGGCCGCGAGTGCGTCATGAGCGTGGCATGTAAATCATGACATACATGACGTGCATGTCATGGTTTTCATGTCACCACCTGTTATTCATGTTCTTCGTACAGTCACATCGCGCATTACCAATTTTGGTGTATATCAAGCCAGCGAAACGGCCGCGAATGCACCATGAGCGTGGCATGTAAATCATGACATATATGACATGCATGTCATGGTTTTCATGTTACCACCTGTTATTCATGTTCTTCATACAGTCACATCGCGCAATAACAATTTTGGTGTATATCAACCTAGCGAAACGGCCGCGAGTGCGTCATGAGCGTGGCATGTAAATCATGACGTGCATGACACGCGTGTCATGATTTTCATGTTACCACGTGTCAGTTATGTTTGTCATGTAGAAATGTCTCGTCATACCAGTTTTCGTATATATCTATTCATTTAAACGGCCGCGAGCGCCCCGAGACCATGTCATGTAAATCATGCCGCACATGACATGCGTGTCATGATTTGCACGTTAGGACCTGTCATTAT
Organism: Rhipicephalus sanguineus; assembly: GCF_013339695.2. Classification (NCBI taxonomy): domain Eukaryota; kingdom Metazoa; phylum Arthropoda; class Arachnida; order Ixodida; family Ixodidae; genus Rhipicephalus; species Rhipicephalus sanguineus. The sequence goes on along the minus strand of NC_051181.1, from coordinate 32,842,347 downwards.
GTTCGCCATGAACTCTTGTCACGTCATACCAGTTTTGGTATATATGAAATTAACGGAATGGCCGCAAGAGCCCCAAGGCCGTGGGATGTAAATCATGCTGTTCATGACATGCATGTCATGATTTTCATGTTATGACCTGTCATTTGTGTTTGTAATACGCTCATGTTATTCCATACCAATTTTGGTATACATCCGATTAACGAAACGGCCAGGAGAGCACAAAGTCGTAGGCGGCTAGATAGATAGATAGATAGATAGATAGATAGATAGATAGATAGATAGATAGATAGATAGATAGATAGATAGATAGATAGATAGATAGATAGATAGATAGATAGATAGATAGATAGATAGATAGATAGATAGATAGATACGCTCATACTCGCAGAAGTTCGCTAAGAAATGCTTCACATTTAAAACAGCGTTTGCCACCCCGGACGGCCTATATGCGTTCAACGTGATGCCTTTCGGGCTATGCAACGCACCCGCGACTTTTGAGCGTATGGTTGACACCGTGCTGCGTGGCCTGAAATGGAAGACTTGCCTGTGCTACCTAGATGACATTGCTGTCCTTTCATCAACGTTTCCTCAACACCTGCAACACTTGGATGAAGTCCTGACGTGCCTCGCGGATGCTGGTCTTCAAATTAACACCAAGAAATTCCATTTCGCTAGCAAATCCATCAAATTCCTCGGTCATGTCGTGAGCAAGGACTGAATGCGCCCTGACCCCGACAAAACCGCTGCGGTGCTTCGCTTTCCTCGCCCTGAGAAGCCTAAAGACTTACGAAGTTTCCTTGGCCTCACGTCTTATTTTCGTCGATTTATACGAAAATTTGCCTCCATAGCTGCACCACTAGACAAGCTACTTGTCTCCGGTATGCCCTTTGAGTGGTCTCAGGAATGTGAATCGGCTTTTGACATGTTGAAGGGTGCCCTCACGACCGACCCTGTTCTTTCCCATTTTGACGAGGCCGCTCCGACTGTCCTGCACACAGACGCTAGCGGCCGCGGTTTAGGCGCCGTTCTTCTGCAACGCGACAACTCTTCGCGAGAGCGAGTTGTTGCATACGCCAGCCGCGTACTCTCTGCAGCCGAGAGGAACTACATGATCACCGAGCAGGAATGTCTGGCCGTCATCTGGTCGGTGCAGAAGTTTCGTCCCTATCTGCACGGCCGTCATTTTACCATTGTTACGGACCACCACGCGTTATGCTGGCTTTCCACACTCAAGAACTTATCGCGACGCCTCGGTCGCTGGATTCTTCGTCTTCAGGAGTACGAGTTCCATATCATCTACAAGTGTGGCAAAAAACATCCAAGACGCCGACGCTCTTTCTCGCTACCCGCTACCTACGGCCCCGCTCTGCGCTTACGCAACCGCTTCGCATAACAAAAACTGCGAGCCCCCTTTTACATCGGTTCCCTCTCTGGCCTCTATAGACCACCTGCCTCCGGACAACGACCAAGAATTTGCCTCTCGCCAGCTGGCTGACCAGTACTGTCGACGGATCATGGGCCATCTCTCTGGAACTTCCTGTCCACTTAACGCGCGGCTACGTCGCCAACTCTCGCAATTTAACCTCGACAACTCCCCCGAATTTACCATCCTGACGGTCAGCGCAGGGTCGCTGTTCTACCTCGCTCTCTCCGCTCTCACATCCTTACAGCCTTCCGTGATGATCCGACTGTAGGTCATCTCGGTTTTCATAAAACCTACGGCCGCCTTAGAAGTCGTTTTTATTGGCCTGGCATTACTACTAGCGTAGCCAGGTGCGTCCGGTCCTGCACTATCTGTCAAAGTCGAAAACTCCCAACATCTTCTCTTGCCGGTAAACTACAGCCTCGTCCGTGTTCGGCGACACCAATTGAAGTTGTAGGTGTCGAGCTTTTTGCCCCCCTTCCAGTCATTGCCGCCGGCAAACGATAGATCGTGACAGCTGTGGACCAATTGACCCGCTACGCTGAGACATCTTCTGTGACTACTGGTTCTGCTTCTGAAATTGCCGATTTCGTTCTCCAAGCCATTATACTGCGCCATGGCGCTCCACGTGTTCTGATCAGTGACCGTGGAAAGGCATTCCTCTCTCAACTAGTGAACGAACTTCTCCGAGCCTCCGGCATCACTCACAAGACCGCTTCTAATTACCATCCTCATACTAACGGCCTGACCGAGCGATTTCATTAAACACTTGCCGACATGATCACCGCCTGTAATCAACCAGACTACAAAAACTGGGACGCGATATTACCATTCGTCACTTTCGCCTATAACACGGCCATTCAGCGGACAACCGGCTATTCACCGTTTTACCTGGTTTACGGACGTTCCCCTACTTCCCTTCTGGACGTTTCTTTCTTTACCTCCAACGTAAATCCGTCGCCATCCTCTTCCGAGGAATACGTTTCACGATTCGCCCAATGCTGCCAGTGTGCTCGCCTGAATACCGAAACCAGACAGCAAGACAGGAAGATTGTTTATGATGAAGCGCATCGTGCTGTCTCTTTACGACTCGGTGACGAGGTACTGCTCTTGACGCCTCTTCGCACACCTGTTTTGTGTGAGAAGTTTCAGCCACGGCTTATCGGGCCGTACATAGTTCTGGAACAGACTTCACCTGTGAATTATCGCGTGACGCCCCTTGTAACCCCAGCAGACCGCCGTTACCGTACTACCGAGGTTGTCCCCGTCTCCCGCATCAAGCCCTTCATGCGACGTTCCTCGTCTTCTTGACCTGCAGCGGCCAGGCTGGCCGCTTTCACGTCGGGGGAATTAGTGTGGGCATTTATTATACACATCTTCTTCATGTGTACACTATCATCATCATAATGCATTTGGTTATGCATCCTCATCTTCGTCGTGTATCATCATTATGTTTGGGTTGATCGTGCCTGTTCGCTGCCGGGTCTTCGGGCCAAATAAACATCTGCCCAACCAAGAACTCATAATATATACGCATGCAAAATTGAAGTGTTGAGATGCGCTTGAAATATTAACAGGTCTTTTTTGAGAGCGCTTCTCATAAGCGTAACTCATAATAAGACGAACAAATTTCCACTGTCACTTCGAGTTCATCTACTCCGCAGTTAAACCTAGTTAAAATGTACCAATGGTTAAAACGATTCTCCATAGAAACTAAAGTGTTTCCTTACTGCTTAAGCGTGCTATTTAAATACTAAACTGTTGTGACAAAGAGAGACACTTACATCATGGAAGGCAGTTGCCTGAAGATCACATCGAGTGCCTGGACAGCGTCCATGGGGACGTCGCGAGTGTGGTAGGTAAGCGCTTCCTTGAGTGCGCTAAAGCTGACATATGTGACCCACTTGATGGCGACCAGGAACACACGGTCCCTGCCTGGAAGGGTCACCTGCATCTCGACGAGGTCCTTGCCAAAGGGCAGGCAAATGGTCGTGTACATGGTCTTGCGGCCGTCAAACACCGGCTTCAGGTTGCCAAATATCCCGGAATACGACTGGACCATCATCTCTACTACCTCCCTGCAGAAAAGGCGAGGACTCTTGTTAGCAGGATTATTTCCACAAATTCCTACAGTCCTGACGTGAGCGAAATGCCCAGAGGAAGCAACCCACCGATTGACTCCGAGTGGACAGTTGTCGGGCGTGATGGTGACGTCGTAGTGTTGCAGACACCCGCCAGGGATGTTGATCGCGAAGTGGTTGGCCCGAAGCATTAGGGGGCGTCCCATGGTGCCCGGCCTGAGAGGCGACCGACAGGCATTGAATTGGGGCATCTGGACGGGAACGAGGGCACTTGGCGTGGCCGCTGCCAGGGGGGCGGAGGCTGGAGTACCTAGGAGCACGGGGGCAACATTGCGGGGCGTGACCAGGGCCCCAAGGCGTGGGGCATGTAGCGACCCTCCGGGGCATCCTCCTCCGCCGCCGCCAGGTGGCGCAGGTGCTGCACGGGAAGCAATTCGCTGCACTGTACATTACGGATTCGGACTAACGGGGGAAACCAACAGCGCAGTAAACTTACGTGACGTGCAACCCAGAAACGAGCCGCATTGCTGAGTATGCTCACTCGACTAACTGAGGGACAACGCGCGGCGCACAAGCAGTGAGAGATTGTGAACGATGGCTGGGGGCATAAAAGCAGCAAGAACTTGTCAAACCTCAATGCAACCCACAGACAACAGTCACGTGCTCGAGCCCGTTATCGTGACGTTTCCGCGTCCGTTACGTGGTCTCTCGATGGACAAAATTTCCCTTAGTGACTCTGACTAGCAGAGTGCTAAATGCCAATGCTGCCGATCCTGCACATATTCTGTAATCTGTATTCTTATGTGCGATCACTGCACATAGTCTGTAAAAAGATAGCGCATGTAAACTATTCTGTGCTTTCTTTGTGTCCAAGATTATCATTGCGACTCTAAAAACTTCCCTCGTTTCAATAGCATTTGCTGACCCCGCCACGGTGGTCAAGTGGTTATGGCGCTCGACTGCTGACCCGAAGGTCGCGGGATCGAATCCCGGCCGCGGCGGCTGCATTTTCCATGGAGGCGAAAATGTTTGAGGCCCGTGTACCTAGATTTAGGTGCACTTTAAAGAACCCCAGGTGGTCGAAATTTCCGGAGCCCTCCACTAAGGCGTCTCTCATAATCATATCGTGGTTTTGGGACGTTAAACCCCAGATATTATTAATAGCATTTACTGTAATATCCAGCAGGGCTTCCGCGTGGGGTTTTCGCTGAGCGCCCACAGCAAAAACTATGAGGAGCGCGCCGACGTTATCCTACCCAGTACGCGAGAGGTGCATCCGATATAGGGCGACTCCGTAACTCCTCGCCCCCATTAGGTTTTCCCTCACCGCAGCATCTCGCGGTCGCTTCGCCAGCGCCTTCAGTGGCGGCCACTTCTAGAGCCTCACAGAAAGCGCCTCGCTTTTGCCGCTACAAATGTATTCTAGTTCACTGTTGTCACGATTACTTTGTTAGTAACATTTATCAATGTTTTGTCCGTCCGTTTGGAGTCCGTGCGCACGGCACAGCACCATGTAAAATTGAAACATCAGATTTAACAATAAACTAATATCAAGCATAATTGTCACAAAACAATGTAAAACACCTACAAGCACAAACCATTTACACTAGTCGGCGACTTCAACGTAGACATTATGGACCTTAGGACCTAGCTTTGTCGTCGACTCTTTATGTCACTTTATGTCACTCAATTTACATTGTATAGGGCAACGCTCGGGTAACGTACGGTTACTCACACATACGATACCAAGAGCTTCGCCCACTCGCCATGATTCACTTCGTGGAGATGCGTGGTTTTTTAGATGCGAAGCATCTTATAGCGCAGTTCAAACCGGTGGTGGTGTGCGGCGTGACCACCCTTACTGCGCATGCGCATACCCTCTGCACTCCTCCTCTCCACTTCCCATCTCCCCTTTCCCCTCTCTACTTCCCTCCCCACTCCTCTCTACTCTCCCTCTCTCCACTTCCCCTCTACCAGGGGTACAACAGCCGCAATAGGATTTGGAGCAATTTTCGGAGCAGCAAAATGTTGCTTTTGGAGCACAAAAATCCTATTTGGAGCAGATTACGAAAAAAAACCTGCACCTTTTAGCACGAAATCCCAAATTTGAAGCAGTAACACAAAGAAGGCTTACTTTATAAAGAAAACAAAAAACACGTACAAACCATTCAACATCAGCGAACTTGTGCACAGTGCACGTGCACACTGCTACTTCAATAAAAGCAGTGTGTTGAGCCACCCCACAGTGCGAACAATGACTAAGTCCACATTAGCATTTGCATGGCCCGTCGCATAATTCGACAGGCACCGCAAATGCTAACGTGGGCCTGAAAACCTGGCAACCTCGAAATTCGGTAGATTCGCAAAGCACGAGCAAGTGGGAGTGGCGAAAAAAGAAAACTGGCGTGCGTTTTTGTCTATCGTTGCTACGGCGTATTTGTCGATATATGTAATGTTTGTGTGGTGTTATTTCATATGCGCTCATTTGTAAGCATGCTGCTGAACAATCATCTAGTGTGGTACTTTGCTGAAGAAACAGCGCTGTACTATTGTCATTTGCTCACTTTCAAGTTTTGTAACTATTGTATAATGGTAATAACTGTCGCTTCTATGCCCTGTTGCGTTCAATCTAATGTGCACGTTGTTTTTTGTCCTAACGTCCCTCTTATGCCACGAACTGCAACCATGTAACGCGTTCAGTTTATTTTGCTTTCTGCCAGGCTCTGCCACTCAAGCCACCAATTGGCTTTGCCAGGCCTAGCCACATGTACTGCATTATCTGAAGAAATAAAACACATTATCATTATTATTATTATTATTATTATCATTATCATTATCATTATCATTATTATTATTATTATTATTATTATTATTATTATTATTATTATTATTATTATTATTATTATTATTATTGCCGCAGACACGCCACACACAGCAGCTCCAAATGATAGGCAATAATTTTTAGCCTGGTAGCACTCGTAGTTACACGGCGCCTGCACGAACGAGTAATTAAGGAACGAAATGTGCTGTGTTCCTGACAGCTAATATAATAGCTCCTTCAAAATCTCAGTACGCTTTTCCGTAGGATACAAGTGTACTGCGGCAAAAGTGGCTTAAAAAGCGTTCTGCACGCAATAAAACAAGAATCAGGAAATTTGAGTACCGCTCCCCTTTTTTATTGCAATAGCAATTATATGGACACTCTCGACGAGTTTTTGCCGTCATGTCCCGTATAAAGTCCCAATTATTATCATCACTCCGCGCATAATGCTCTACCGCGGGTAAAAGCGCGCGAGTGCGGGCGACGTACGCGGCTAAAGCAGAGATAAAACGAGCCAGCCCATCCCTGTCGCTCGGAGGGCGCATGCCATAAGACCACTCCGCTCGGGAGGCCTGCCATCGAAGCAGACAGGAAACGAGCATGAAAAGACGCGAGGGGGGAGGGGGGGTGTCGCTCGAGCTGCAACTTTAAACTTTGAATCTAAAGACGCGGTCGCGATCGCTGGCGCGCGCGCGCTATCGGCAGCCTTCAGCGGGCGGCTCGTATACCCTTCCAGTGCTGCAATCTCAATGCGAAGACACTGTGCAGAAAGAGCATCTTTCCCTGGAGCGGACGTATTCTCTTACACCAACGTTTTGTAGAGTTACGCGAGATCGGATACAAAAGAGTTTGCTGCCAGCCTCACTTTGTATAACATTACAATTTGTTGCTATCGCATTCATTGCTTCGTCCTTGCGGTGAAATTGTGACTTTTTTTTTCATTTATTTCGAGGGGGGGGGGGGTAGGGCCTACGCAAGTATTGGACGATGATGCCCACACTGCAGATGACCAACGCGGCCTCCATTTCTCGCTAAAATTTGCGCAACTGAGAAAATTTTGAAGCTGGTCGGGAATTTTGGCGCAGCGTGGCGCAATTTCAACAAAGTTCACGGTTTTGGCTCAGCTTCGCGCAAAAATAAGGAATTGTATCAAATTGGCGCAATTGGCGCAGCTATTGCACCCCTGCTCTATAATCCCCGTCTCCAATCTTCCTCTGAAACGCAGGCTAGACATGCCGAAATCCTCTCCTGCGCAACGACACGATGAGCACCAGCGCATGCGCATCCCCTCCCCCTCTCTCTCCTCTCGTACGCTGCCGCCCTCTCGCGCGCCTGTCGACCGCGTTCACCGCTCGCCCTGTGAGAATTAACGGCCAGGCTAGAGGGAAGACAAGACGCGCGTAGTGTTCCTCTTCGCGTTCCACGACGCGAGGTCGGTAGCATGCCCAACGAACGCCAATTAACGGCATCGCCTCATGGTCCCCTTTAGCGGGAAATGGTGTAATTTCAAATTCGAAGCATTTCTTAGCGAACTTCTGCAAATTTAAGCGTATGTGTCTATCTATCTATCTATCTATCTATGTATCTATCTATCTAGCCGCCTACGACTTTGTGGTCTCCTGGCCGTTTCGTTAATGGTATGTATACCAAAATTGGTATGGCATAACATGACTGTATGACGAACATAAATGACAGGTCATAACGTAAAAATCATGATATGCATGTCATGAGTGGCATGATTTACATGCCACGGTGTTGGTGCTCTTGCGGCCGTTTCGTTAATTTGATATATATCAAAATTGGTATATGACAAGAGTGCATGACAAACATAAATGACAGGTCCTATCATGAAAACCATGACACGCATGTCATGTACAGCGTGATTTATATGACATGGTCTCCGGGCGCTCGCGGCTATTTAATTAGACGGATATATACTAAAATTTATACGACGAGACATTTCTGTATGGCGAACATTAATGACATGTGGTATCATGAAAATCATGACGTATGTCATTTGCTCCATGACATACATGCCCCGCTCATGGTGCGCTTGCACCAGTTTCGCTATCTTGACATGTACCAAATTTAGTATCCCACGACGTGACTGTACGAACATAAATTACAGGTGGTAACATGAAAACCATGACATGAATGTCATGTAGAGCATGATTTAAAAGCCACGCTCATGGTGCGCTAGCGGCCGGTTCGCTGGCTTGATTTGCACTAAAAGTGGTATTGCTTGGCGTGACTGTACGACGAACATAAATGACAGGTGGTAACATCACAATCAGGACATGCATGTCGTGTAGGGCATGATTTACATGCCACGCTCATGGTGAGCTTGCGGCCGTTTCGCTATCCTGACATGTACCAAATTTCGTATTCCGTGACGTGGCTGCATGAAGAACATAAATCACAGGTGGTAACATGAAAACCATGACATGCATGTCATGTACAGCATAATTTACATGCCATGCTCATGGTCCGCTCGCGGCCGTTTCGCGAGCTTGATATACACCATAATTGGTATTGCGTGACCTGACTGTACGACAAACATAAATGACGGGTGGTAACATGACAAGATATGAATGTCATGTAGAGCATGATTTACATGCCACGCTCGTGGTACGCTAGCGGCCGGTTCGGTAGCTTGGTATACCCCAAAACTGGCATTTCGAGACGTGACTATATCACGAACATAAATGGCAAGAAGTAACATGAAAACCATGACATGCATGTCATGTACAGCATGATTTACATGCCATGCTCATGGTCCGCTCGCGACCGTTTTGCGAGATTGATATGCACCAAAATTGGTATTTCGTGACGTGACTGTATGACGAACATAATTGACAGTTGGTAACGTGAAAATTATGACATGCATGTCGTGGAGGGCATGATTTATATGCCACGCTTATGGTGCGCTCGCGGCCGTTTCCCTGGCTTCATATACACCAAAACTGGTATTGCGTGACGTAAGTGTACGACGAACATAAATGACAGATCATGTATGTACGTTTCGTATATAAAAGATTGTACATACAAGCATGCGTCACGAACATGGGATACATAGTGAACTAGATGGCATGACGTGAATGACTCCATTTTCCTCAGAGAGAAACAAGGCGATGTATGCAGCTCTCTGCTGGCTACTTCGTATTACATCGATTCCCACGGTGCGTGGGATCTGCCGGATTTTCTTACTGTTAGTGTTACCTTCTAGATGAGAATTCTTGATCTGATCGGTATTTCCTCCTTCCTTTTCTTCCCTTATAAACGGGCACAGAAGATCACGAGTAGCTGTATAACTCTATTTCTCTGTGAGGCAAGATGTGTACTCCAGATGAAATGCATGAATACAGAGTTCTATGCTCATCAAGGAATATGGACTTATTGGTCTAAAGTGTACGAACATTGATGATTGTCTGTTCCCGGGAGGCTGTGCTGCTCGGCGTGACCAGGCCCATCGAGCCCTACCTACTTTCTTAAAAAATACCCATTTGACCTCGCGCGTATAGACATTTTCCATGTGACCACTTATTCGTGTTTACGTATTTGTTATTTGTTTTTTTTTTTCGTTTTTTCCTATTTTCTTTCCGCTTTCTTTCGCCCTTACCTTCCTTTCCCTTATGTTTACCCTTTCCCAAATGAGCAGGCAGGCGTCATGCCCCTTTAGGTGGCAGTTGTCAGCCTGTTCCTACCCTAGTTCCTCTGTGTCTTCGTGTTTGCTATGTATTCAAACCAAATAAATAAAACTAAATTCACACAGGTTGTGTTGACCATCACATGCATGTCATGCAAAGACTGATGACATGAGTTAATAAAGCCTGGAGTTATATTAACATATGGCATCAGCTGTGTTTTTGCTTTCACGCCTTGATGCACAAAGAGAGCACGAGGGAACGAAAGTTGACGTAAAGCAAGATTCAGAGGCGTAAAAGAAAATTAAAAGAGTGTTAGAGTTATTGACTATTACAGTAATAAACACTTTACTGTCACTAAATCAAACCCGAAAAGGTATCTTTGCAACGCAAAAGTAAATCATTTTACGAGTTCGCATGAACACAAATGAAGAAATCTTACATCGGGCGAATATTTCACGGCGCTATGGCGTGCAACCAATCTTCATATGTCACAAAACAGGCGCGAAAACACACCGCTGCGAAACATGCATGTGGCTGAAGGTATATCCCACTTGAATGAAGAAGTGACCGTCCGCGCCTTTTGTAAGAATGCTGTAGTGATTGCATTCGTCATTCAACTAAGCTGCACAGCACTCCAAGGTGTTATGAAGCCATTTGTGAGAAAACGGGACGACGACTGCTAGGTGGAACACGCAGACAACGACGGCACAGGCAACAATGTCTGTACGGCGGCACGGCATGTCGAAACGGAAGTCGAAGCAGATGGTTGCGATATCCCGCAACCATTTGTGAGTCAGGTTTTTGGTATGCACCTAGTATTACCACGAGGTTGAGTCCGTTACCTCTAACTGCGAGGCGTTCTCTTGCTTGTCCTACTACAGGCCCCGGCTATATCCTGGGAACGTCCCTATCGAAACTCTTTTATCCCCTTCACCTTGATTGCCTCTGCGCATCTAACCAAATTCGAGTCGACGGCACAACCACGTGCTCAAGCTTTCCTGCTGACATGCATGTGATGGTCATGCATGTGATGGTCATGCATGTGATGACATGCATGTGATGGTCAAATGACCAGCGGCTGGCTTCTGACCTTGTTACCAGCGTGAACCACGGCTGAAGCTCCGTCCTCCCTCAAAACTATCTCCCGAAAGCTAGGCCATATGGTCATCTCCTATTGGCCTCTCCCGTGATGGGTGTCGGCGCCCTAATCCACCATCTACTGCCTGTTGTCTTGATCTTTAGTAGCACTTCCTCAGTCAGTTGCTTCTGTTGCCAAAGCATTCTCTAGCTCTACGACTCTCATCATGAGCTCACTCTCGGCAGCTGCCTTTTTTTATTCATTTCCACCTCGACATCGTCTGCACATGACGTTGACTACTAACGTCAACTGACGTCACATCGTCTGCACATGACGTTATCTTCTTAGGCACACACCTCTATTTTCAAACCCACTACGCACGCTGAACACTTGGCGGTCTTTTTGAGGAGTGTCTTGCTAAGTAGCATGGTATTCATTAGCTCGGTCTTAGCTTTACACGGCTTCATTAGCATTGTCTTAGTAAGATGTGGCCTAATTAGCTTGGTCTTAGCATGACCTGTCTTGATTAGCTTGTTCATAGCATGTGCTGACTTAATTAGCTTGGTGTACAGCCCAGCCAATTAGCTAATCAGCCAGACGCACGTGCTTTGGGAGTGAGCAGGCGATGAAAAAAAAATCGGCGAAACTTGCACTAAGCCGTGCAAGGCTTGAAACAGCGAAGCTGGCGACGATTCTGGAGAACTATATGGTTGCTTCTAGGCTGTTTATAGGTCGCTTGTATGTCGTTGCTAGGCTTTAGCTAGGTGGTGCTAGGCTGTTTCTACGTTTATTCTCAGCGCAGAGAAGCAGACAGTGACAGACACGACACGGATGTCCAAACTCCAGAGACAGAAGCTCGCGCTGAAACCAAGCGTTTGCGCCCCTCAGATCTACGGGCACGTAGACGTTAGCGCAGGCCTTCCATCGCTTTGGGCTCTTCTCGCAGCTGACGTTGCCTTTCCCGTTCCCTAGTATTCTCTCGTTGTACGTGCTCGGGATCTTCGGCTCACCGCCGCCGCTTCGCAGCCATTTGTTGGGCTAACTGTTGCCTTCTTCATTTTTAGTTGACTAGTGGTGAGTGGGATTTAGCCAATTTCTGTGGCACATACCCGTTTATGATGATGATAGTTTTTTGGTTCGCCGGACAAGGAACGATTTGCTAAACAGCTTCGCTGTTAAAAGAGGCCGAAGAGGGCGCGCGCCGGCCGAGCAACATTGTCTACAGGCGAACCATGATGATTATACACGTGGCCTCGGCGATTAGCTCCGGCCGCGGTGTTGTAAGGCGCTCAGCCGGAACTAATGTCAGAGGCCACGGTGCTTATTCTAAAGGATACTCAGTGCAGACATTAAACGCTTGAAAATAATCTTAAACAGCCCGTACCCCTAAAAAATATCGCTAGTAAATGTTTCTGACGCTTTTCCTGCATGGGTGCGCTTCTGCACTCAGTGGAACGACAAACAAATGAAAGAAGATGCCTCTGGTTTGAAGACACCACCCAACTTTGTCGACCGTCCTTGATGGTTCCGTCGTAACCAATGGAACGCAGTGCGCGTTGGGGGATGGATTTGGCATTTTCGTACTATTAGCTCGTTCAAAAGGGGATGTCGACAGAGCTCGGAAAGATTCCGAGATTCGCCAAACTTAGGCGCATAGCATAGCATATGCATAGCACCCCAAGGCTGTGTTTCGGGCATTTCTGTGCTCTCAGAGGTTTCTGTTGGACTGCCTCATTCCCTCGCTTGAGGCTAGGCACTCATATTAAAGGGGTCATAAAACGAAAATGAAACTGCCCGGTTGCAATTTTCCCCGGTTTAATACGGATTAGACATACCAATTCCGAAATATTTCGGCACAATATCCATTCTGTAATTAATGACACCCATTTGAAATCACAGTTCTTTGGAGATCGCTAGCGACCATGCGCGACCGTCGGCCGCTAAAAGCACTAAAATGTGACGTCAGTGATACGTCATGTTAAGAGAAGTTACAAAGAGAGCGTTCGCTTTATTTTGCTCTGAAGTAATATAATTATAGGATACTAAAAAAAGAAAAAGCAGCAGAGCTATTTTGGCGCTCTGAGTTCTAAGCTGTACAATCACAGTGAGTGATCTGCTCGGTTCCGCTTTCAAGTACATCCGGGCTCTTTCACGTGTGTATCCATGCCTTCCCGTCGGTTTGCTGGGCTCGGTCGGTGCAGTCAGTGCCGCGTCGCAAGTTGTGTTCTACTGTGTGTTCTCGGTGGCTTAGTCCTCGCTATGCCAACTGTGTGCGTCGTCAGACAGTGCCGCACAACTTATGAAAGTGCAAACAACGTTCGCTTTCACAAGCTGCCCAGCGAGCCACAGCGCAGAGCAGTGTGGCTTCGAGCTATCAACCGCGATGGCCCCGATGGTCTGGGCTCAGAGAGTGGTTTCGTGTGTTCCGACCACTTTCTGCCAGAAGACTACCAAACCAACCTCAATGTCCTTCGGAGTCTCGGTTTGGACACAAAAAACGCTCGCCTCAAGCGTGACGCCGTACCGACGCAGAACCTCTTGCTCGACGCACCACCGAAAAAGCTCAGGAGGTGTGAGGTCATGGTCGGGGCTTCCGCCAGCGCATGTTTTTCCACGTGGTCTCGATACAGGTGCCTCCACGGCACAGGCTTCTTCACCGTCGTCGCCGCTGCCGCTGTCTTGCTCTGACGATGGCCGGTCTCGCACCCGCATGGGTGCGTCGGCGTACGGCTCAAAGCCTAACAGCCGACTCCGCTCTAGCAGACGACGCTGTAGTTCGGGAAGGTCAGCCATCGCCCGCTGTGTGTCCATGATGTTATGGTGTTGCCGGCACCACAATCTAAACAGTATGATGCTACGAACCACGGTCAACTAAAACTCAAAAACATCGCTGCGTCGCCATGTTTTGTCAACGACAGATACTTTTCATTGGCTGTCTTAAAATGACGTCAGCTACACAGTTGACTGGAACGTGAGCGGGGAAACCGAAATTGCGCTTTTTTAGTAATTCAGCGAACCCAGACATCAAACGAGTCGATGTATAGTACTAAATGGACGGCCAGGATTCTGAATACACACGTAGTTGAAAATTTTTGGAGGACGTTTCACGACCCCTTTAACTTGCCACTAACATTTGAATGTTCGTTTCTTCGTCCTCGATTGGTTATCTCTCGGACGATGATCGGCAGTGTTGACCGAAGGCAGATAGGCAGCGACGGAGTTTAATAATAATAATAATAATAATATCTGGCGTTTAACGTCCCGAAACCAGGATATGGTTATGAGGGACGCCGTAGTGGAGGGCTCCGGAAATTTCGACCACCTGGGGTTCTTTAACGTGCACCTAAATCTAAGTACACGGGCCTCAAACATTTTCGCCTCCACCGAAAATGCAGCCGCCGCGGCCGGGATTCGATCCCGCGACCTTCGGGTCAGCAGTCGAGTGGCATAAGCACTAGGCCACCGTGGCGGGGCAGCGACGAAGTTTACGATGAAAGACGTTGGTTTATAAGCAGTTCATATTAGAGCTGTGCACGGGCCGTATGTCCGAGCCCGAGCCCGGCCCGGGCCCACTGACTTTGTCGAAGGCCCGCCCGAGCCCGACGGCAAAGGGCTGCGAGCCCGCCCGGCCCGGCCCGATGAACGAAAACACAAACCCGGGCCCGGCCCGGCCCGGCCCGGCCCGGCCCGGATTTTTGAAGGTTCGCTGCGAAAACAAAACATGGTTTTCCAGTAATTTGGCATTTTATTGAGCATATCGAATATGACCAAACGACACACGACGAACAGTCTCTATTGCACAGATTACAAACTGTCGTGCAAAACAGCAAGCAGTCCCACGATTCCGGCTTCAACGAAGTGCGGCGCTTTTGCTTTATGTAGCCCGCCGAACTGAAGTTGCGTTCGCTGCTTGCACTCGTCGCCGAAATTGCTAATATCTTTTTTGCCAGCCAGCCTGGCAAGCTTGGGATATCTCTGCTGCTTGTTTTTCCAGAAGACTAAAACTTCAGATGGACAGGCGGACGATTCCATAGAGAGATAATCGGAGAGCTCCCCTTTTGTTTAAAGTAGCGAATTGAAAGGAAAAGCGGTAAAGGGCAGTCGCGGAAAAGGCGCTGTATGCGTGCTGGAAAACAATTCCCGCTCATTTTATATATTTCGGGCTCGAGTCGGGCTTTGCGCCGGGCCCAAGCCCGGCCCGATAAAACTCCATGTAGCCCGAGCCCGGCCCGCGGGCCGGGTCGGGCTCGGGCTTTCGGGCTACCCGGAGCCCGTGCACACCTCTAGTTCATATAATACAGAAACTTACTTATCATTCATTGGCCCGCGTGTTTTAGTAGTAATGCTTAGTTGCTTTTTAAGATGAATTTTTCAGAGCCTCCGGAGCGCTAAGAAACGAATGCACCGCTTGTTTTCGTATCGTGGCCTCCACGATTGGTTGCGCTAGCGCGCAGCCGGAGACAGTCGCGGATGTATGAATCTGTTTCAGCAAGTTAGAGCCTAGACTGAAGTTAACGTGCGTGTTCCATGAATGCTAATTTCATCCCTGACTATAGTGCCACACACCGCGCCAGTCTACTTCTGAATGATGGCTCCCCGGATGCCGCCATAATCCCCTCTAGGCTGTGACTCAGTGCTGGGCAGTATCGAAGATACATGTAGATACTCTTTGGGTATCTTGTGTCTGTATGGCGATACGTCTCGCAAGACGTGTATCAGCATCTGTATATCCGATACATTGAAGCATGTATCGTGTATCTTTAGATACAAGATACTCTTATCGCAACACGACCATGCGATACAATAATCGCTGGTTGAACTCCTCTTCAGAAGCTGACACCGCTGCCACGAAGCCACCTGAATAAACTAAAGTTAGCGACATGCTTTTATGTTTCTGCCAGAGTCCCCCAGCGAGGGCAGGTGATTGGCCCTGCGCGTCCTTATTGGTGGATTAGTCACGCGACGGCGCTCGCGCCGCGTCGGCAAAAACAAGCCCGCGAACGTCTACGCGCGGCCGAGCTTTCCTTTTCTCGATTCTTTTATTCTTTTATTTATTTATATTTTTTTTTTGGGGGGGGGGGAGGGGTGGAGTTCCGTCAGTGCCGCCACAGTTGCTCGTAGCCACTGTACTGTTCTGCGTACTCCAATGCGCGCGACGTCTTTTGCGCAAATTCTTATGCCGCTATGGTGTCATTATCGAAATTTCTCTTGCGCGGTGCTTCGTTGCGAAATCTGACGAATACAATAGTAAGGTTGCTTTGCGTCTCAAGGCTTTCACACACCAGCGATTTGAGAGAGAGAGAGAGAAATAACTTTATCCCATCTTAAGGGAAATGGGCTGCGAGATGAAGGTGAGGGATCCTACTCGCGGTAGGCCTCCTCTATTACCTCAGCCCACCTCAGGAGAGCCTCCTGAAGTGCGGGGTTGTAGCTGCGCATGGCAGTCTCCCACATCTCCTGACTACTTAATTGTTTACGAAGGCTCTGGGGAGGGGAGTGACTTTTGCTTTGCCACATAATGTGGTTAAGGTCCGCTCGCCTGACAAAGATCTCGTAGATCTAAGTTTGACTTACATACGATAGTATATATAATTTTTGCCCGTCTGTTTACTGCAATATATGCCCTCTCCTCTGTTACCTACTGCTAAAATAAGTACTCGGGTTTATTCTGATCTTTTAACGGTCTGCGTCATTCCGGCTATTTGCATATCTATATTCCATTTATGCTTCCTGTTTTGTCAAGGCGATGTTGTAGACGAATATATTATAATCTGGGTGTGCCCGGAGTATAACGAAAATTCTGCTTACTACTTAGAAAAATAGGTTTGCATTATAATAACGGCAATTATAAGAAATCGTGTTAAAAATGACGAAAAATCGCGCTGAATGAACGGACACGCAAGAAGAGGACACACAACACAGGCGCTGCGCTGTGTGCCCTCTCCTTATGTCCCCGTTCATTCAGCGCGATTTTTCTTCGTCGGCATGTACCAACAAGGCGAAATTTCAACATTTCTGATCTTAAAGATGTTAGGAAGGGGATGCGAGAAACGTAAAACCAAGCTTCTACTCCGTTCTTTTTAATGAGCGTCCCTGCGAGCCACTCTATGCTAATTTATATAGGCGCCCAGTTTTCTATTGTCTAACCTTAACTTCTAAGGTGACGGTACATCATGCTCAATGGTCATATCTTTTAGGGGTACCGCCTGTATCGTGTCTATACAGGGTGTCTCACGTGAATAGAACCAAATATTTACAGGGAAGTGGTTAACCTAAACTGAATGAAATCAATGACGTATGGTTTGCTCGTTAGGGTATTTTTATATTGCGCTTAATATGTTAATTAACTAAGATCACTTATGCAAAATTTTTAATACTTACTTTAGGGCCAAGTGCATCTCGTCACACCGTAGAGGGCATTCCAAAACGACTTATCCACTTCATTATTTTTCGGCAACGTAAATGCTGCCTGGTGTTTTTGTCTGGCGTTTCAAGAAAGCATACGAAATATGACCACGGAACTGCCCTCATCCTCATGCTCTCAAACGTGCTTCGAGCGAAACAACCGACGCGTGGACCATAACGAAACAAGTGGCCGCGGCTCTATAGTAGGGGTGTGCGAATATTCGAAAGTTTCGAATATTCGTCGAATATTACATTCGAAATATTCGTATTCGATTCGAAAATCGTGTATTCGAATAGTTTCGAATATTCGATAACTTCGAATATTCGAAAAATTCGAATATGCGATTCGATTATCATGCATAAAATAACTCGTCTTCCACATTTCTGCTGCGTTCGTATAGCTAAAAACGTTGCCGAGAGGAGCGATAAACATCATAAGTACACGGAGGCACGATATCTGCCTACGACGAGCGCCCCAATACGTATGATTTATTGCTGGTGCATCTCCGACGTGCAGCGCTGTTGGCGATCATGTAACCATACATTTTCAATATTATGCGGCCGTAACGTGCCGCACTACCACTCGTTCACTATGCGGGACCACTTCTGAAGAAAGACAGTGACCCATGTGACTGGTGGCGGACTGTAGGCACCTTCAGATACCCCAGTCTGGCAAAGCTTTGCCCCATGTACCTCCTTATACCAGCCACTTCTGTTCCAAGCAAGCGTGCCTTTTCAGTGGCGGGGGGGGGTTGTCTCTGTTGGAAGGGAGCGCCTGCTGCCTGATCATGTGGAGCAACTCGTATTTCTTCATGTAAACATCTAGTCATTACTTTCATTGTGCCGTATATTTGCTTGTGTTGTGATGTGCGTTGTGCTAGCCTGGACATTGTGTTCTGGAGATAGCAGTGTATGTTGTGTTGCCAGTCAGGCTGTTAAGGTTTTTTTTTTTCAAATAGTTACGTGTTAAATAAAATATCGTTACTGTGGAGGCATTAATTTCCTTTGATATTCGATATTCGATTCGATATTCGAAGGTGGATATTCATATTCGATTCGTATTCGAAAAAATTCATATTCGCACACCCCTACTCTATAGATATAGGCATCGGCTTCACTCTGTGTCAGCATTTCTAACGGCCGCAGACTTCAAGGAAACGCCATCGTCCCTGAAAAGCGATAGGATGACGGTCCGCGTGCCGGCTGTTTCGCTCAAAGCACATTTGAGAACGCTTCAATGCAGTACCGCATGAGCGCAGTAAAGTCATTTTATTTCGTATTTCGCAGGTTTTCTTTAAAAGCCGGGACAAAATCACCACACGGTATGTGCATCGCCACAAAAAATTGGATTTGTCGTTTTAGAATGCCCTCTACGACGTGACGAAACGCACTTGGCCCTAAAGTGAATATTAAATATGTTGCATAATTGACCTGAGTTAACTCATTAATTAAGCGCAATATGAGAAATGCCATAACGAGTGCCACGTGACGGTGAACGATGTGCCGTTGGTTTCATTTAGTCGCGGTTAACTACTTTTTAAAATATTTGGTTCTACTTGCGTGAAACACCCTGTATACTTAATCATTGTGATTGTCTGATACAGAACCGCCTTGCTTTTTGACTGATATATACACGTTTTCCTTTTTTAGATCACCGTATTTTTTTATTTTTTTTTTACTGTTAGAAATCACCAAGTAAACGGAGCTACAAGCAGCAAGAGAGAGAAGGCAGCGGTATCCTGCGACGCCTCGTGCCACTACAATACGTCTGAGACGTTTCTGGGCGGCACAAGTTTCTCTTGGAGAAGTAATAATAATAATATTTGGGGTTTAACGTCCCAAAACCACTATATGATTATGAGGGACGCGGTAGTGGAGGGCTCCGGAAATTTTGACCACCTGGGGTTCTTTAACGTGCACCTAAATTTAAGTACACGGACCTAAAAAATTTTCGCCTCCATTGAAAATGCAGCCGCCGCGGCCGGGATTAGACCCTGCGACCTTCGGGTCAGCAGCCGAGCGCCATAACCACTAGACCACCGTGGCGGGGCCTCTCGGAGAAGTGTTATAAGATTGCACATTATGTCCTCAATGTATACACCGTGCGTCACAAAAAAAAATATCGTTACCAGCGTTGCTGCTGCTCTATACCTGTCAGGGGATCCGGTATTTCGAAAACGGTAGTACGCTTACGGACAAGGTAAGTGGGCACAGCGGCATTCGCGCCATCGTCCGGAGGCTTCAAATTGACGCTCTTGTAAGCAGTTGGCAACCCGCCAGCTGGTCGGCAAGTTGAGCACCGACCCAAACCAATGACAAAAGTGGCAAGAAAAAGCCACTGCTAGCACATCGTATCAAGAGCTGTCATGTTAAGCAGCCAAACAAATATCCCAATAGGTTATTTCAGAATGAAACTAATATACTTTGAGAAAGAAACACAGAACTTTCGGGGTACAAAATGACATTTAATTCAAATCAAACAAAGTGGGTCGCAGTCGAGAAATTTTCAAGCACTTTTGTACATAGGCGTTTGCTGCTTCGTTATATAAACTATAATAGCAACTTTGCAAATGTATAGAAGTACGTTAAGATACAATGGGTAAGTATTGTATCGAATACAATAATCCCAGAAGTATCTTGTAACTTTAATACTTCTTGCCCGACTATTTTGTATTGTATCGCGATACAATTTCAACGTATCTTTGCCCAGCCCAGGCTGTGGCAAATTAATCTCCCTAGATTTCTTTCTCTTTGAGTGAGAAAAATCTGGGGACTTTATGCATATATATGCGTGACTCCCAAGAATGCACAGTCGGGGCAGCGCCTTCAGCGTGCACTCCCACGCCACAATCCAAAAAGAAGGCGCTCCCCGTCTCCCTTGAAAAGCTCTAAAGTAAGCAGACAAAGGAAAAGACGCCACCTACAGGGTTGAACGTGTACCGTGCTGAACAAAGTCGTTGGAAACAAACGAGTTTTCCCTCTTGCGCATTCCGACCGACGTACGGAAGGGACCTGCGTTTGCACCGTATATTGCACACTTCTGCGACATCTCTTAGCAAAAATAGGGTAGCCATATTTGGATATTTAAGGGAGGCAGCTTAACAAAGCCCATTTACAGCCGAAGAGGGGGGGTGGCTTGAAAAATGCTCCAGCTTTTCTTTTCTGAGCTCGTTTTATGCCGTGCCGTTTCGGATCACTTCATCTTCAAGGAATAGACCGGTTCCCACTATCTTCATTTCATATGCCTTTTATTTCAAATATATCGTCTCGCAGTGAAAGGACGACATGATACTGTAGCGCTAAACTCGAAAAAAAAGAAAACATTAAGAGGCAAAAAGAAGTAGGAAAGTCGGCCTTTTACTCTTTATATTCGATTTTTGCCCTACAACATCATGTCCTTCAGTAAGTGCCAACCTGCCCTAGAAAAACAGCTGTGGAACGTAAACATGATAGCGAAGCTACGAGGACATAAATGAAACAGATTGGATGAGACCATGTTGGTTGTTTTGGTCACGATTGTTGACGCAGCGCTGGTTTAATGAGTGTGGCTCAGTTTGATTGGAACAGATGCAGGATATATGGCTCATTTCTTTATTAGAAACTGCCTTTTTGAGAGAGAGAGAGAGAGAAATAAACGTTTATTTGCGTTGGTTTTACCTCAGCACCTTTCCTGTTCACTTCGTTTCTTACTCGTGGTTTTTCTTGTTTCCTTGCCGTTCAGTGGAATCCTACGACGCAAGAATGTTGATCAGTGACCGACGTCTTGAGTGCCTTGGTAGAACCGCCACTTCGCACGTTGCTTCAATGCGATCGACTACCCTACCCTTCGGGACCGTTTGCTCAACGCAAAGTTCTCTGTCATCTGAATACCGTATGGATTTTTCGTCGACCACTGTCTTCCTATCGGTGGCCTGAGTGGTGCCCATCTTCCTGCTATCAAGTTCCATCGCATCGTGTGCTATGTTCACGCTGCGATTTCCTCGGCTGAACTGCTATCTCCATCTGAAGCTACCGACGATCTCACCACTGGGGGCCACCGCCATCACCGAACTTCACTATAAAATCACCGACCCTGATGACAGCGGCTCTTTGGCAGCAGCGGTGGCAGAACTAGCAGATCTACTCATTTTCGTCTGTCTGCGCAGGTGAGTCAACGCCCCGTAAAAAAAATATTTCTTGCTCTTAGCGTGTTTCCTGTGTCGCCGCTGCTGCCAAGTGAATCAAATTTGTTCTGTGTGCTACATTTCCTGCTGCTATGTCAACACTAAATGCATGCCCTACATGTAATGTTGCCATTAAATCGGATGAATTGTCGGTGGCATGTGGCGAGTGTAGCCACTGTTTTCACATTGGAACATGTGCTGGCATATCAGAAAAACAGTTTAAAAAGAAGTCTGAATCGGCTAAGCAAAAGTGGGTTTGCTCTACGTGCAAAGACACTGGAAAAAGTGTCGAGATCACTGAAGGGAGGTCTGAAGCTGAAGTTGACATCAGATCCATTCTCAGTGGTATAAGTCAGAAGTTAGAAGAGTTCTTGCCGCTCAGGGAAACAGTGCCAAACATCGAGCGGTCGATACAGCTCATGTCGGACAAGTACGATGAGATGTTGACAAGACTTGCCGCGCAAGAAAAAGATACAAAAGAAATACGGAAAACAATTGAACTCCTTGAACAGAACACCTGCACTAGTGATGATGCTACAAAAAGACTTGAGGCGGATTTAAATAAGTTCGAGTGGAGAAGCCGCAGGTTAAACTTGGAAATACATGGTGTTGGTGTCTCTGAATGAAAATTTGCTTGCAAAGGTAAATTCTGTAGCCAGCATGATGACGTTCGTGCACTTGAAGCAACAGACGTCGCTGCCATTCACCGCCTCCCGTGCAAATTTGGCAAAACACCAGGTATATAATCGTTCGGTATAACAGACAATCTGTTAGAGACGAATGGCTGCATAACCGGTCAAAACTGAGAGAAAAGAAATCCAACCTGTTCATCCAAGAGAACTTCACCAGTCAAAGCCGGCAAGTGCTTCGAGAGGCTAAGGAAAGGGCTAAAGAACATGGGTACAAATACGCATGGCACAAGAACGGCAAAATCCTGCTGCGCAAAGCCGACGGTGATTGTGTGCTAGTAGTGCGTCACAGGTCCGACTTTCCCGTGTAATCCTGCTAGTTGTTAACTGTATCTAGAATAATTCCATTCTTCAAAATAGCTCATCAAAATCCCTTTCCTCCGCACGAGTTAGATACTTTTGTGGCAAGACACCACGCACTTTCCTTGAAGTGCCTTCATCTAAATGTTCGCTCGTTCCACAGCAAGGAAGCAGATATAAATGACTTTATCAATGGTTTTCATTTTCTGTTTGATGCAGTAATGCTCAAAGAAACTTGGTGCAGGGATGATCGTGATTTGTTCAAATTTTCATCTAATCAATCGTATTGTGTGAACAGAACTAATCGTCGAGGCAGTGGCGTTATGCTGTTGCTAAGGGAGCGCGTAAACTGCGAGCTGCTTTCCAATTTTTTGCATCTGTTGTGATGATTTTGAAATAACAACAGCTCTTGTGAATGACTGTATGTTTTCTGTTTGCTATAGACCACCAAATGGAAATCTTTCTAGTTTCTTTTCTTTTTATGAACAGCTATTGTCATTTGCTTCAGAAACTGGCAATTATTTGGCGTCTGCTGGTGATTTCAATATTGACTTGTTGACCATTTCTGCACCACAAAAAGCAATGTTAACCATGCTGACTTCAAACGGTTGCGAAAATTTAATCCGTGTACCGACAAGGATAACAACTGAAAGCGAAACACTGCTAGATTTATTTATCACTAATATCGATTCTACAAATGCCAATAGTGGTGTAACATCGTATGACCTTAACGACCACCTCCACATATTTGCTCTGCTAAGAAAGCGAAATTTCGTGAATGAAATGAAAATGAAAAGCATCGGTACGTTTCTTTCCAAAATATTACACAAACAGGTTTGAATAATTTTAGATCTGAATTGCTACTTAGCGATATTACGCAAATTCTGAAAATAAGTGAAGTTGACATTGCATACAGTAAACTTATTGATGAGATTTCTTGTGTATATAAGCGTCACTTCCCACAAAAAAAAAAGTTTAAATTGGGTAAAAAAGTAAGAAAACCATGGATAACCCCTGAATTGTTACAAAAAATTAACTGTAAAAATGCGCTTTATCACAAGTTCATTAAAGGAGTCCTGACACAAAAATTTTCGCCCCGCGTTTTTTTGCTGCATCGTGTTGCTGGGGGCCTGTTAGTCATGACACGGCACATCGTTTGCTGCAGCGCGCGACAGATAATTAATTACAAGCTCCTCATTGCCAGTCATAGCGTAGTTTAGCGCAAAAAACAGGCAACAGACGAGTGAGAGGACAAGGAGGACTCGTCTGTTGCCTGTTTTTTGCGCTAAACTACGCTATGACTGACTCGTTCCAACTCGCCCAACAAGCAACGTTGCTAAGTTACATTCCTCATTGCCGACACAGCCTCAGTTTCGGTTTGACAGAGCTCCAAAAACGACCAGCTGCCGGGTGCAACTATCACCACCTAGCGAGTGAAACGCTCGGTCACGTGAGCACACAGAACAGTGACGCATTTCCGCGCGGTCTGTCGTCGCCGGGCTCATCGTGGTCTGATGGCGACGATTTTCTTGCGGCGGGGATGGAAGGAATTTTCGACGTGGCGAATCACTTCAGGTTTGACCCGCTGGCGAGGAGCGATTCGTCGGGCGCGTCTAAACAGAAATGGCGGCCATGACGTCATCATAACTTGTACCGGCTGCAACGGTTACGTAGGGGAAGTAGGGGGGTCACCTCGGCTCACCTCCGAGGGTGTCAATGCACCAGGTGCGGCCTATAATGCTGGATCGCGCTCGCGAACTTCAAAATTCATATAAAATACCTTCCAAGCTTTATTCGCTGTCGATATTTTGCTGATGGTACACTCACGTACACGGGAATCGATCCAGCAGGCTATCTCGGCCGCGATATTTTGTGTCAGTACCCCTTTAAAGTAAGGATCCAAGCATATTGAAAGAATACAAATCACTTAGAAGCAAGCTAAACAGAGAACTAAGATCGCACAGAAAATGCTATTTTCGAGCCGAGTTTGATAGCTGCTCGAACAAACCCAATATGTTGTGGCAAAAGCTTAATACTATCATAGTCCCTCAATACTTTGATACTATCTTAAATCGCCGTAAATCGTCTCCACGTGTGGAAAAGCTATTTCCTGGTGGCCGCGAAATATCGGGCGATGATTTGGCGAATAAATTTAATGATTATTTTGTGAGCAATTTCAATTCTTGTGCATCTGCTGATATTACAAAATTTATGCCAGATAGGAATCCATCTTCCTTTTTCCTTCACCCATTTACAGAGTCTGAAGTACTGTCAGTTTTTCTTTCACTTAATCAAGTTGCGATGTTGAGGGCATGCAGGTTCGTCCAATCAAGTATGTGCTTGATATCCTTTGTCCATATCTCACCTACATTTTTAATCTGTCTTTGTCAAGCGCTATCTTTCCCAGGAGGATGCAGATCGCAAGAGTTTCTGTGCTCTTTAAAGGGCCCCTCACCAGGCCACATAGCAAATTTTAGTTAGACGCTGCAAGTTGTGTGCCGAATGAAGAGCAGTATGCCGCAAGAATTTTTCAAATCGGTTCATTACGAGCTGAGAAAAACAATAATTTGTAGCGGCGCGAAACCATGATGCGAGGAGGCGAGTTTCAAACCCTTGCCACTCGCCCCGTGTAGCCTTAGCAAGCCAAATCCCTTCCCTGCCCTCTTCACTTGACACATACGCATGAACACGTCATGTGCGCATGACGTGCCCGAGCCAGCCCGAGCACGCGAGCGGCGTTGCACGGCCGCTACCTTTTTTTTTTTATGTAGCAGCCGTGGGCGTTTTGTCGGCGTTCTCTGTGGTGTACTGCCTATTTTTGCGGGACGGGCATGAAAGTTGATACATTTTTACGGGCAGGAGAGTGGCAGTATCATGAGCCAGTGTCGCATTAACGATTACTTGGACGCGGTAGAATAAATGAGCATAATGAGTGCTCGAACGCGCCAGAACATTACTTTCGTTTCCAGGGCTGGCGTCTGTTCGATGCGCTAACCGCGGGGACACGAACGCATGGGAAAGGGAGGTACATTAGCCCCGCATCTCGCTGCAATTCACGAAGAAAAAATGAAAAAGACGCACACATTCCCTTTGTGTGTCTGAGCCGTGCTCCCAATTAGGGTTGCAGAAGTTGCGCCTTTTCCTTTCCTCAACCTCTCCTCCTCCTGTCTTATTATTTCTCTCAAGTTTTATTAATCTATTCAAGCAACAAATTACACAAACTACACATGTCGTGTCAAATAATTACCGCAGTGTCACGTGCTACTGTTGGCGACGTCAGAGCACAGTCGTCTACGTAGAGGAGCGACGTCACAGCACTACCATCTACGTAGGGCCATTTTCTCATGTACGTCATCCCCTCATTCTCTAAAGCGCGCGCCCGCGAGAGGAAGGGCAAGCAGCGTTTACCTTGAAATTTGACCCATTTCCGCGGCGCGTAGCGTTGCAAATTTTGGCAGACGTGATCGTGAACGCCCAGTGTATGCATTGCGCTCGTTAGCTCAAAATTGTCAGACCTGATGAGGGGCCCTTTAAGAAAGGAGACGTAAACGATATAAAGAATTATAGGCCTATTTCGATATTACCAGTATTATCTAAAGGGCTGGAGAAACTTATACATGTGCAAATGTCTAAATTTTTCTATAGGCACAATCTTATCTCTACAGCCCAATTTGGATTTAGGAAACGCCTGTCTACTGAGTTAGGCTTACTACAACAAAAAGAATTCATTTTATCACAATTTGAAAGCAATAATCTTGTGCTCGGCCTTTACATTGATTTCACTAAAGCATTTGATTGTATCCATCATTCCATATTACTTGAAAAACTTGAAACTTACGGTATTCGCGGGCACTGCTTAAACCTCGTGAAGTCTTACCTAGATCATCGCTATCAATACTTTCAGATTGAAAATTGCCGTTCACTTAAAACATGTCAGTAGAGGCGTTCAAGGCAGTATTCTCGGCCCATTTCTTTTTATAGTTTACATAAATGACCTGGTAAATATCTACAGTGATGCGGAATACGTCATGTACGCTGACGACGCTAGTCTATTTTTTCCGTCACCTGAACTTGGTAGCCTTCAGAGCAACGCCAACACTGCTCTGAAGGCTCTCCAAGAATGGTCAGCAGCAAACGTTCTGCAAATTAATACAAAAAAAGACAAACGCCGTGATTTTCAGCCCGAAATCTAAGCAGATAAGCTGCGATCACATCACTCTCCTTTATGCACATGAAAGAATCGAAATAGTGAGTAGTGTAAGATACTGGGAGTTAACACAAAATATGCTTTGGGATGTACACATCGAATCGGTTTTAGGGAAGTTATCTCGTGTGGTCGCTATGATGGCGCGTCACAGATTTATATTACCTTTTAAAATAAAGCTTCTTGTTTACAATACACTCTTTTTTTCTTCCTTATATTATTGTTTTTTGGTATGGGGTACGCCGAGATATACCAATCTTGAAAGACTTCATATACTGCAGAAAAAGTTTCTACGAGCACTTTTCAATGTACCTTATAATGGGCCTTTTTCAGGTCTGAAAAGCGCCTCTAGTGGAGATCGCTGAAATCGAAACTGAGGGTCCATGACCTCCGAAGTTGCCCGCCGCGTGCCGGTAGATATTCTCGGAGGCCTGGTATTTTTCAGGAAAATTTGCAAATCTTCCACGCCAGGTGGCGCTCAGTCCGCTCCTGTCGCCACGCTGTGACCCTCAAGAAACATGGCGGGCGTGTCGTCACCGCCGCCGCGCATGTGCAGACTACCCTCCTGAAAAAGGCCCATTCCCATACTTCAGATTTATTTTTGAAAGGAAATATCATCCGTGTGTTTAACCTTTACAATTATAAGTTAAGTCTGGCGTTTAAACGAGAAATAAAGGAAAACTTAGTTTTTCCATGAGTTATCTAATCTTGCTAAAAACACTCATTCATATGGCACTCGTCACATAGAACAGTGGACGGTGGCCACTGCGCGGGCAAATTATTCTATTCAGCGAATATCATACACGCTACCAACCCTTTTAAATTCATTTCATAAATTACAAATTGATTTGCAGATAACTTCTGCACGAACACAATGCTCACATAGTAAATAGGAGAAAAATATTGCTTTCTTCATTATTTCTTACTGATGTGGCTGTTTTTTTGTATGAAATTGTATAAATTTTTTGGATATATTTGTATTCTGAATATGTGTTCTATATGATTTTCTTTTCTTTTTGTGAAAGTGTGCTATCGCTGCCTGCATTGTAGAGGTGGCTGCGGGCCTCTGTCTCGGTATCACCCTAAGGTGGGAGGGCTCCCTAGTCTAGGAACCCTCTGGCTTCAACTGCCCTCTTGGCCCTGGTGACAAGTTGTCGCTGGTCTTCTATGTCCTCGAGGGCGAGCTTGGCCTCCCAAGTTTCGGTTAGGTGGTCGTCGTTCGTGTTTAGTGCTGGATTGACGCCCGTCTCCGGTTGCATATCGCGGTTTTCATGACACGCGCATTCCAGGAGCAAATGTGCCAGGGTGTCCGGTACACTGCACAGCGGGCACATGAATATGTTTCGTTGAGTAGAGGCGGTGCATTAATATTCCACCTATGTGTGTTTTGTTTTGCAGGCGTGTGATGATCACGCTTTCTTGTTTAGTCAGTTTTGGATGTTGTGGAGGGCACAGCCGTCGCTCCAGTCTGTAGTGTTAGTTCACGTTACAATCAGGAATTCAAGCAAAACTGCCAGCCGGCCTAGTTGGAACGAATTCATTGTGGTACTTGCGCGGAAACAAACGGGGACGAAGAAACGTGTACACACGGACAGGCGTGTGTACACCTTTCTTCGTACCCGTTTGTTTCCGCGCAAGTACCACAATCAATCGGGAATTCCCCATTCGATTCCAACTGTTTTAGAAGTTAAAGATACTTAGGCGCGCTTTACGCTCCCGTGAAATTTAGCCCAGTTTCGGTCTCTGCATTTGGCTCTTTTTGAAATAAAACGCCACGTATATATAAATTTTGGCCGCGAAAAAAAAAAACTTTTCCGCCAATATCGCGATTTCTGAATTTTGAGCGCACCTAGGTAAAAAACGGCGCACTTCTTGGTCACAATATTTACTCCCCTCAAAGAACAAGAGAGGTACAATCTTATGAGTCTAATATTTCTCTTGCTTGTGGAAGCACTTTTGAAGAAAAAACTGACAAACATGGCAAATCGCGCGAAATACCTGTATTTCGGGAATTTATTGCTGGAAAAAGGTAAAGTGAGGATAATAAACATCAGTACAAATTAACTCTGATATCTGCGCTCTCTTTTAAAATAATTTTTGAGGCTTTATCGCGCTCCGCTTCAATCGATAGTTGGGCTGAAACGTAAGTGATTTACCAAAAAACGGCGAAGTTTGAAAATAGTTTTCACAAAAAGGCCATTTTTAATTTTTTAAATCCTCCTGATTAAAGTCAAGAACGTCATCTACCATTTTGCATAAAAAAAACGTTGCATTATTTTGCTTGCTAACAAGTTATAATGCGTCAAATGTGACCAAGTCAGCCTAGCGGCCGCGCCGTTCGTTAGGTGCTGAAAATCGGATATACGCTTGCTGAACCATGACACCTGGCTGCGCATTTGTGTGTGCAGTTGCTGCGTAGTGATTATGTCGCGTACAATTATTTTGAACAATTTATATCTGATTTTCAGCACATAACGAACGGCGCGGCCGCTAGGCTGACTTGGTCACATTTGACGCATTATAACTTGTTAGCAAGCAAGATAATGCAACGTTTTTTTTTTTTTTTAATGCAGAATGGTGGATAACGTCCATGACATCAATCAGAGGGATTTAAAAAAAAATTTAAATGGCCTTTTTGAGAAAACTATTTTCAAACTTCAGTGTTTTTGGTAAATCACTCACGTTTCAACCCAATTATTGAGTAAAACGGAGCGCGATAAAACTACGGAAATTATTTTAAAAGAGAGCGCTCATATCAAAGTTAATATATGTACCGCAACAGGATAGAAAGTTGGGCTAGTTGGTACTAATGCATCCTTGAAACAGCGCTAAAAGACCGAGAAAACTAGGAAGACGTCCTGTGTGATTGTTCCTTCTTAGTATCTGTCTTTTAGCGCTGCTTCAAGGATTAATATGTACCGATTTTTCTTATCCTCGCTCTAACATGTTTGCAGCAATAAATTCCTGAAATGCAGGTATTTGTTTGTTATTTTTTTCTTCAAAAGTGCTTCGTCAAGCAAGGGAAATATTAGGCTCGTAAGATTTTATTTCACTTGTCCTTTGAGGGGAATAAATATTGTGACCAAGAAGTGCACAGTTTTTTTTCCCTAGGTGCGCTCAAAATTCAAAAATCGCGAAATTGGCCGAAAAGCTTGTTTTGTTTTTTGCGGCCAAAATTTATATTTTTTTTCGGGCACGAAATTGTTTTTCCAGAAACTAACTTCGAAACCGTTGTTCTGGGTTTAATGCCTACGCCTACAGTAAATTTAATCGAAACCTGGAATGCTGACAAGAACCTCGTTTTCTATCTTACCTGGACACACCCTGGTATCGCTTCTAAGTACACACTGTGACTAGCGCTGTCAAAGTTTGAGCCTATATGTATACCTGTTTTCTTCGAATAAAAATTCGTTATCAGTAGGCCAGGGGCGTAGCCAAGGGGGGGGGGGGGGGTTGGGGGGTTCAACCCCCCCCCCCCGCAATTTTTCATTTTTGCTTGCGTATATAGGCACGCACACATACAAACGCACTCACGAACATACATAAAGTATGGTTGAACCCCCCCCCCCCCGAAAAAAATTTCTGGCTACGCCCCTGCAGTAGGCGTTCGTCCGTGTCACTTCTTGTGTTCGTCTCGTTGACGCCGTTAATTAACATGCACCAACTAGCCCAACAAAAAGTTATGCTTGAGAACCTTTACAGCCTTTTCCGGTAGCCAGGCATGAAAGGTTAGTGAAATCAGCTCTCGTGGTATTTGAAAAATTGCACTTCGCCACTGAGCGACTCTAATGCCTTTAGCAATGAGCATGATGAGAGCAGCAGCGCCGGCCGTGCTCACAGTGCCCACGCGTAACACAGAACACGAGCAGACCCGGTCTCAAGTATTGTTGCTGTCAATCGTGTTGCTTAACACGATTACGTAAAAGGAAAAATAATTGTTTTTTGCACTGTGTTGTGAAGCATTTCAACACTTACGCGAACAATCGCAGCTGTCCGCCGCCTTCACTCGCGCTTCGTCGTCTGCTACGTACAGCCTGTTGCTGCGGTATCTGTACCGGAAGTCGGTTGCGCGCCACTCGATGAGTTCTATAAACGTTGGCCAGAATCAAGGAGGGCCAGAACCTCCTGGAGAACAGCCTGATAGCAGAAAGAGGGAGTGAGGAACGATAGCCCCCGTCGGGCGTAAGTCGTCCCGCAGACCTGTCCATGACGCCGACAACAGTGGCTTCGCCCCTTCAACGTCGCTGGAGATCCCCTCTCTGCAGGGGCGTAGCCAGGGGGGGGGGGGGGGAGAGGGAGTGGGGTTCAAACCTCCTCGATATTTTTCAGTTTTCCTTGCGTATATATATATATATATATATATATATATATATATATATATATATATATATATATATATATATATATATATATATATATATATATGTCTGGTTGAACCCCCCCTCCCCACGACAAAAATTTCTGGCTACGCCCCTGCCTCTCTGAATCATACTAGTGGCGAGGACGCGAGGTGCTGCCAACTCAAATGAGCACTCGCGCTTACGCTTACCTTAAAACCAAATTGCAACATCTTCAAGTGAACGTTAAACTGCCACCAGTAATCGGTAACGAGTGCCTACCAGGCCCGTAGGAGTGCCTACCAGGCCCGAAATTTTGTCGAAGACGGGTGTTTTACGGAAAATAAATAACGAAAATGTGTGCTTTTCTCGGATAGTCAAGGCCATCAGCCAGTGCCCCCGTCCCCGAAAAAGTTTCATGGCTACAGGTCTGGTGCCCACGTGTACAGGACAATCGAACACCCCAAACGAACAGCACAAACATATCGAGATTTCAATTTTGATGTCAGAGGCCCAAGTAATAATAGTAAAAACACTTCAGTGGTCTCATCAGCTCCAAAGCAACACAGATTTGAAATTTTTTATGTCCATAGATGGCGGCACTTACATACCACCAAAAGGGGGGAAGTCATAGCGGTCATAGCGGTCATAGTCCACTCTAGGAGTGTAAATCTCACAGGACACAAAAGTATTCGTCATTCCGCGTACGGAAAGTAGCGCTGCTTGAAAATAGACCTCTAACTGCCTACGTCACTCACGCCTCGTGACGTCAGGTCACGTGACCTCCGGGCGCACGTGCAATGGCGGTGGTTGGCAAAACACTCCCGCTGCCGGCTCAGCGTGGTACAGTCGCACGGCGTTTGGCGCACGTTTTTTTTTTTTTTTTTGAACCTTTTCCTTCATCTTTCGGTTCCAAGATTATTTGTGGTATGTGTCAAAGGACATATATATGGGTCGTGGACTGCGTGACGAAAAATTTGCCACGCTGCTGGCTGTTTATCCTGGAGAAGTGAACCCACGTGGTGGTCTGTGCGAGGAACAGCGGCATCGTCTTCGAAAATGTGCTACGTGTACTGTGGCGTGTAGTGTGCGTTGAAAGGCTGCGATGATATCGATTCACCTTTGCGGACGTTGAAACTGGCAACATTGTGTGTGCTGTGTGAATAACGATGCATCTCGTTTGCGAAAACATTGGCGCACGTTGTGTCTCTAACAGGGCCACTTGCAGTGACCGGTTGTCGACGGAACATCAGGATATGACTTTTTTTGACGCGATGATCTGTGAGTGCGTAGATCACAGTGTTTGTGCTGCGTGCACAAAAAAAAAACGTGCGTGATTTGCTGGCTGAAAGGTGAGACTACGCATGAGCTACCAGCAGTAGCGTACCAACTGGTTCGCGAGTAGGGGGGGGGGGGAGGCGGACATTATATATATATATATATATATATATATATATATATATATATATATATATATAGAGAGAGAGAGAGAGAGAGAGAGAACTTCATTCGCACTCAATCTGATGCGATTCTTCATATGCAGAGATAGAATTTGTTTAGTAGTGTTCAATATCATTACAGAAAAAGTATCGTCAGTTCTACGTAGCATGCACTGGGACAACCATACATATACGTGCTCTGCGTGTAATATTATTGCAAGCAACGCGTTTTATACGTTACCCACACAGTTTTATGCTTGATGAAAACTTCAGCGCAAACCAGGACGGACCACAAAGAATAGATGAGACAAGCACAGCGCCAGTGCTTGTCTCGTCGAGAAGGTCTAGAAGCTGCTCACTAATAATTGCGTATTTTTAATGTAGGCAACAATGACTGCACATTTTCTTTTCCGTAATTAGTACTACACATTTTTTTTGCAGATATTTAGGTTTGCGTATCTTATATTTTGCTTGTTTGCTCCTAGTCGAAGTAGTGTTTCTGGCTCATTGGTATTATTACTATTATTATATAACAATTACTGTTAACGTGTCAAGCACAAGTTCTTTTTATGTAAAAATTTGTGGTATTAGGGCCGCAGTACACTCTTTATACTCATCGTATTGTAATTTCCAACTTTGCTTGGAACGTGCGAACTTTAAGTAGAAAATAGCGCAATAACAGCAGACAAGGAAGACGAAACAGGACAAAGCAAAAAACAAAACCCAGTGCTGAACAGCGCTAGTCCTGTTTGGCCTTTTTCTTCATTGTACTTCGCTTTTTTCTACTTTGCTTGGAAGGCCCTGCGCCCTCTAAAAGTACGCCTATGCAAACTGTGCAAGCACAAGATTTCTTTGGAAAGAATGTGGGTGACTATAACTTTAAAATACATCGCATTTTTTCCCTTCCGCATTGGTCGTTAGCTGTTTATGATTGGTCAGAATTTCCTGGGCCATACACATGGCAGCTGCTCGTAACGCGATGCAACAAAGGACCCGAAAATTTTGCATTGCGTAATGGCCACTCATGCATGACTACATAAAAAAATATATTCAATACGGCATATGTTTGGTCATTGCTTCCTCGCCGTTCGTCAGAAATGTTCGCTATGCCTTAAAATCGCGTGCATGTTACGCGACGTTACGAATCTGTG
This sequence comes from Rhipicephalus sanguineus, assembly GCF_013339695.2. Lineage (NCBI taxonomy): Eukaryota > Metazoa > Arthropoda > Arachnida > Ixodida > Ixodidae > Rhipicephalus > Rhipicephalus sanguineus. The sequence continues at coordinate 32,808,609 of NC_051181.1, read as the reverse complement.
AAATCTCGTGGTGTTAAAACTATGTGCGCACACTAAACAGCGCATTACTACGCTGAACAATACCTAAACATTTTTTGGAATAGCCGGACAGCGTCTCATTCTGAATGCCATTCAAAAAGGCTACCCGCCAATCACATTGGCAGCGGCTACTTATAGCAGCTGGCAAGATGTATTCATATGAGTATAATAAATATTTTCATTTGTAGTATAACGATGTTGAGCTGTTAGTGCGCGTGTGCAACTCTGTGAACTCATCCTTGCTGAGAGAGAGGGAGAGAAATAAACAGCGCTGCGTGTGTGTGCTTTTTTGCTGTTCGAGTTGTATTTTGCCTTGTAGAAGTCAATTCGAAATGACTCAAGACCAACTAGCCCAGTTGTCACTTCAGCCTCCTTAGTCCAGAAAACCCAGATTGCGGGATCGAATCCCGGCGGCGGCGGCAGCACTTTCGATAGCGGTGAAAATGTTTGAGGCACGTGTAGAGAACCTACAGTGCGTAGGTTCTCTACCACACGGGAGACATTCTCCACATTAGAAGTGCAGGACATATTTCGCTGTATAATTATGTGACTGCTGTGTAGAAGTAAATGTTCGCTTCAGTTCATGGTTTCCCAGTGCCCAGCCGACAGTGACCACTGTCGAAAGTGGGGGGGGCTCCGCCACCCTAACTTTTCTCAGTGGGGGGGGGCTAGCGCCCCCCTTGCCCCCCGGTAGGTACGCCTATGGCTACCAGCGTGTTTTAGCATTGCCGAACATGCACTGACGGTTTACCACGGCGAATACCCAGAACTATACGCGTATCGCCTTTTATTGGAGATGTACGTCCTAATGGAAGCAGTGGAGATTCTTGTTCGTCATATTAGGGAGTTTTACCTTGAACATATACTTCTTTATGTTACCGGATACCGAATAGAATCTGCGCATGCGCGAACCTTTATGGAATTTAAACTACTCGCCGGATAGGCTTTACGTTCACAGCCCTATCTCGCAAATTCACCTTAGTTCGTGGCTAATCGCGATATCCGCTTCGCGGAGACTCCAGCCGCCGAGTCAAAATAAGCCGAAGTGCGAGCGCCACTTACGATCACCTTATTTCAGCCGGATTACCGAGGCTAGAGTGGCCTAGTAGAATACGAATCCGCAAACGTGAGAGGCCTAAAGATGCTGACAGGCTGGATAGGTGGCGCCATCTAGCGGGGCCAAGGTGCACAAGGTAAGCACAAAATTGTTATTGCAGAAACATCGGACATCCTACTTCTAATGTAAATGCCTTGCAGCGGCATAATTATGAATGAGTTGCCCTTTTAATCATTTTTCCCCTCAAGAACACTAAGCGAAAACAAACGTGTTCATGACTGTGGTTGCACGAAGCGTCACAAGATGTCGACACCATCGCCCGGTAACCCGGTATTAGGGAGTTTTAGCTTGTAACGTATACTTCTTTACGTTACCGGATTACGTTTACTGTTTCACCGGAACTCGAGTTTTAGTAAAGCTTTTTAGCTCCCCAAACGTAAACCTTTACGTACGTACGTAGACCTTTATGTTTGCGCAAACTAAATGGTGATGATAACAGCATTTAAACTACGTTTAATTTAGATTTTATTGAAATACGTTGCGGCAAAATCATGACAGGTATTTAGCGTGTGCAGTATCCCGGTGTAAGCGAAGGGGTGTGGCAATAGGGAGTTTTAGCTTGTAACGTATACTTATTTACGTTACCGTGTTACCGAATACCGGATACAATCTGCGCATGCGCGAATTTTTACGGAACGTAAGCTACTCGCTGGATAGGCTTTACGTTTACGGCCCTATCTCGCAAACCCACCTTCGTTCGTGGCTACTTGCGATATATCCGCTTCGCGGAGACTCCAGCCGCCGAGTCAAAATAAGCCGAAGTGCGAGCGCCACTTACGATCACCTTATTTCAGCCGGATTACCGAGGCTAGAGCGACCTAGAATCCCCAATCCGCAAACGTGACAGGCCTAAAGACGCTGACAGGCTGATTAGGTGGCGCCAACTCCCCGTTTACACTAGTCTCTGGAAAATTTTTCCAGTGACTCTAGTTTACACCTGCAGTCTCCGAGCCTATTGCAACACGTGATTTGGCAATGTTTGGCAGAAGTTTAGGCTGGTGCTCGCAACTATGGGCGAAGTCACCTTGCGGTCGGCGCGAAAGCCAAGACAATCCGTTGCCTGGTATGTTTACTATAGCTACGGTCCCTAGAATATTACTATCACCGTGTCTATCCATGTGCGATGCATGATTTGTTTTGCCGTACTGTTTCATGTATCAGCAACTTTAGCGTTGAGACAGATCAGTTGACGCGCTTTTAGGACGACGTTTCGGCATCCGTTAGAACCATGCTGCCTAGGCTAGGACCGCCTAAAGTCCCTAGATTTTTCCCTAGGACCGCCAACATGGATACCGCGATTTTGTTAGCTTCGTTAACTGATGTCAACCTCAGTTTGGGGCAACCACGGTTAGTTGCATAACTGCAGTTAGGCTTTCCGTCTAACTGGATGTGACCGCTGTTTGCTGCAACTGAGGTTCGTCGAACCTGAGGTTAGCGTGCCCGTGTAACAATCGGCACCGGGCTGTGAAGTTTTCCAGTGCGACTGAAGCGCCAGAACGCAGAGCCTGGCGGACAGAAAAAGCAACATTGCGCTGGCGCGGACAATATTTTCGAGAGTTCAGTTTGCATGGAGGCAAGAAGCACGTGTCGACAGCTCATCGAGAGAAAAAACACTTGCACGGGAGTACAAAGGCTGACGTCACAGCCTCGGCAGTGCATTTTTGAGGGCTCACGCCTATTTGGCCCACTGCCCGCAGAGAGGATTATGGCGGCGCCCAGGGAGACAAGTGAGGGTGAGGAGGAACAACGTACCAACTATTGCTGCCCCGATCTTTTCTTTCTTTTGGTCAGCCAAGCACTTTCTCGCTCTTTGTGTTTTTACCCCCTGTAGATCTAGGGAACTTCCGCGAACACATCTAATTCTTTTTGGGAGTGTCACGCCTCATTGTCGCCTCTCAGCTTAAGCTTAGGCAGGGCGAACGAGGATGGATGTTAGGAGCATCCCCTTTGAATAGGGGTGAATTGCAGATTTTTGCAAACCTTTGCGGTGCAGTACCGTGCCTTCGCGAGAATGTTTCCAGGTTTACACATCATTCCGCGGGTTTTTTCATGCTCGCTTCACTTTACGTACTGCTGTAAAGAGGCAAACCTGCCTTCGAAAAATTCACCACGTGCACCTTATGACAGCATACTAAAAAAAAATCATAGCCTTGAAGCAATGCGATGTAGTGATTGCACAATATTGTTTAGATAACACCATGAAATGAACTGCATACATTCAATACGTACTGGAGAACTTGGCTTACAATCCAAAAGCAAAAATAGGCATCTACTAAAAATTCGCACGTTTGAAATTGCGAAGGCTTGTATTAATACACCACTACGAAAACACCATTACCTGCTAGCAATCCTGCTATCGGCCGCAAATGAGATAGCTGCGCACGAGCTATGCGGACATTGTGTATGTGTGCGCATATATGCGCACACGCGAAATTGAAAAAAAAATGGGAAGCCTCCCCAGCCTGCGGTTCGGACAAGGGCGCTCGGAAATGTAGCTCAGGCGAACAAGCCAGTGTCGACAGCACTACGAAGCTTGCATCACTGCCTACTGAGAACGCGATAGCCATTGCCCAAGGAAAAGACCTCAAGTGAATGGCATACTCCTGGGACACGCGATGGCATCCATGCGACCGCCTCTCGACTTCCCTCGATTGATGGTGCTCGAGTCGTCGCGTCTAACGCTCATCTTGATCTTCACCGGCCCAGCCACCTACGAGGTTGCCGATCGACTCGACACACTGGCTGTGCCTCTGGTGCGTCTCCTTCTCCTACGCCAAGCCAAGCCCTCGTTGAGATCCACGGAGATTATCTGTGGTAACTTAAGCGTTTGTCTCTACTCCTTGCGCGGAGCCGTCCCGTGAGTAAGCCTAACGTTGTTTACATTAGGCTTACAACGTGCTCTCCGTTTTTCTTTCTTCATCTGCGTGGTTCGCATCACCTAGATTAATCTCATCCCCGTTGTTGAAACATGCTAAACAGCACAAGCGTACTCACGCTGACCAGGTACATCCTCGTTCCGTCGGTTGTGTGCACGAAGTTGCCTGTCTCAAACGGCGACCATGGAATGGATGTAGGAGAAAAAGCTCGCGCTGACCTATCCGCACGATGTCTCGGGTACTTCTGCCTGCGTGAATAGCTTTGGGAAAGGGAAAGCTTTAGGGGGAAAGCGAGGGTGTCGGCTGTGACTAAAGGGCATTCATACGTCGGATAAAGGCAGAGCTTAGTGACGTCCCCCGCTCAAACGGAGAAGGAGAACGGAGAGCGAGACCAGACTACTCTGGTGGCTGGTAGACGTGCGCAGCTGCCTTTCGCAGAATGCGCGGGTACGGCCGGTCTGGAGGCGCGTGCTCGCTCCCTTCCTTACGGCCTGTGCAGCCGCAGGGAACTTTTTCTGCGAAGCGGTAACTCCAGGAGGGTGATCCTCGCTCTCATTGGCTAGTTCGATGCAGACGTCACCGCTCCGTATAACATCGCTTTCTTGGGAATTCTAGGAACGGTGCAGCGTCAACCACGAGAGAAATCAAGAGCTCGATTATTCCCCATGAGGCGATGCCAAGTTTTCCCAGTTTACCTACAGTTCCTGCCGATCCCGCAACAAGTGAGCCTCGCGTTCCCGTCTCCCGACTTATCGGAGAGCGATTCTTTCTCCTGTCGGACGCTCTCGATGGACGGCAGCGAAAGCGCCGGGGCGCGCGCTAGCACCTCTTAGACCTAGCACGAGCAAGCGGAATAGCACATACTGAGACAGCGACGGAGCAAGCAAGACAACACATGCTCTCGTGTCGACTTGCTTACACCGTCCCTGCCTCGGTGTGAGCTATTCCGCTTGCGTTATGTATGTACACGAACAAGCCCAAGCTACTCTTCTTGCGTACAAGCATTTCTACGGGACACTTAAAATGTGTGCAGCTTCATGCAATACCCCCCCCCCATGAAGGAAAAAAAACGCAAAACACTTCTCAAACCATTCACGGAAACTACGTAGAGTCAGCACACATGACACCAATGAAAATGCCTCAACCTAGCTGTTGCCAGTACATTTGGTCATAGGCGCTTTCTCAACATTTAGCACTTCACATTGCGTTTTCACACCTCACTTGCCTGTATTTCTTTTCCCAAGAGTCGGTTTCAGTGCTAATGAAGACGTGCTTGAAACGGCCTGCCACGTTTTAAGTGGTAACGAATTAACGCAACTTTACTAGCTCGGAAGCTGTGGACACACGCCCACCCCGTTCATGCCTCTCACACACACCCATCACGCACCACGCGATTGTACTACGTGTTCCGCGTGTTCGGTGGTTGTACCTAAACCGTCCCTAGACACACTCTCTGCTCCTATAGTCGGGTACAACTTTAGAAAAAAGGAGAGGCCCCGCCCATATGACCGAAGCGCGGCAGCCGATTGCCTCCGCGGCAAAGAAATAATCCCGCTGACGCGACTCGGCCGAGTTCGAAGCGCAGGCGGCCATCTTCTCCTTGAGCGGAGTCACCGGCCGTCCGGCTCGTGACGTCAGTCTAGAGCGCGCGCCCATTGGTGGAAGCGCGTGTGCATCCGCCTTTGAGGTGCAAATGCCGCTTTTTTCTAAAGTTGTACCCGACTATAGGTGAAGATGTACCTAGATGAGCTATCGCTTTGATCACGTGACTTTATGCCCACTTGACCTGAGGATCGTTCTCGTGCATTTACCGCCTCGCACTTTTTCTATAAACTCACGACGGAACAGTGGAACTTTTTCTATAAACTCACGACGGCGTTCTCCGCGTGAGGGCGTTGCGAGCCAACCCCCCATAAAGTCCCTTGATATATAGAAAGTAGCGACACTCTCCTTCATATCTTCTCTCAAGTGTCCAAACCGTACCTATCTCCTCTCCCAAACGACCACCGTGCGGGCGCCGGCTCTATAACCCGGTCGCGCCACTTTCCTATCAAGAATGCTATGTCACGCAGATAACGCGCGCGTTTCCAGGGGTATCCAGGAACTTTAACCCCCCAAAGCCCATTGCGCCGCATGCGTTTCGTATTGTAAACCAGCTGTGCCCGGCCAATTTCTCGTGCTAATTACTTCTTTCGGTTGTAGGAAGCGGTGAAGGAAGCACAGGTGCGTGTGGGTACAGTCTTCCTTTCTCGGCACTTGGCAAAAGAAGACGCACACGCAGCGCTATACTAGCAACAACAATATTTTTTTAAGACCTGACGGCCTTATAGCCTTATATTCGATGGAGGCGAAAATGCTTGATGCCCGTGTGCTTAGATTTAGGTGCACGCTAGAGAACCCCAGGTGGTCGAAATTTCCGGACAGCACCTCTACGGCATCGTTCATATCTATATCGTGGTTTTGGATGACCATGCTGATGCACATATCACCGAGTGCGTCCTTGTGCTCAGTTTCTACAATGGGACGGGCAATATCATCCTTATGGCCAGCCACTGGGATGGTGGTGACTTTTCATGCATGATCGGTGCGACTAGAAGTATGACATGACAGTAAAATATGCGATCGGGCAAATGATGCGTTACTATGATACAGGGTGTGGAAAAAAGATAATCTGGAGAATTTTTTGCGCACAGCAAGCGGCGGCATCTTCAGCGTTCCTTTCAAAGATGAAGCGCTTTGAAATCGCGAATATGATGATAAGATGAATCGTGATGCTTTATTATGAACGGCTTCCAGTAGATTAGTTAGGGTTATGCGTTGGGGATGCCAAATGACTGATGCACGAAGTTACTTCATGAAGCCTGGTATCGTCGACCGGTCGCGTCATTTGGGAAAGTAGCATGCTGCCGTACGCACCGCACTTAGATATACGTGTCACAGCGAGTTTCCCCGATGTATATTTCGTGTTCGTGCGCCTGCTTTTGTGAAGTGACCTTCGTGTGTGCTTGGTCTTCTGGTGCAGCGTTCGCACAGCGCACACGTGGATTACTGTTGTGTGCCATTTTGCAAGTCGCGGTCTGGAAAGACTGCTGGCATGTCATTTCACCAATTCCCTGCTGATGAGGAACTATACGCGAAGTGGCAGAAAATCGTTTCACGGGAAAATGACGTGATTAATGTCAAGTCTCCCTCCACTGTCGTTCGCAGCAAGCATTTTCTTTTGAGTGACTTTGTCAGAGGATGCAAAATTCGAAAACTTGCTCCTGGCCTAGTGACAACCGTATTTGAAGGATACCCGTCGTACCTAAAGTCCCTCTCATAGTACCCGGTGCCCCTTGCAAAGAAACCACGCAAAGAACCCAAAGCTCGAGACTCTGCTCCTTTAGGCAAGCCGACGAAATTATTATTATTATTATTATTATTAAAATTATTATTATTATTATATTATTATTATTATTATTATTATTATTATTATTATTATTATTATTATTATTATTATTATTATTATTATTATTATATAGTCCCGCACCATGGCTCGCAGTCGGGATGCATGCTTGCTATGCTCCTGCCCGTTTTTCGGTAAGCAGCAGTTTTTCCACTGTGAAAGTTGCTCTAAACGTGTTCATGCGAAGTGTGTAACCTGGCCTGATGAAGAGCTGCAACTTCTGAAGTCTGGATCGCGCTCATTTTGCTGCAATTTATGTGATCTGAGCAGTTGTTCTGGTAAGCCTAGCGAAGACAACTCGGCGGCTTGCAGCAATGGGGGGGGGGGGGGGTGATTTTTAAAAGGAAGAAGGAAATGAAAATCGAAATTGGGTGTGGAGTGCACGATAACTGTCGCTCAAGTGAGGACACCTCAACCGATACACTCACGGGGGATTGGGGATTAAAGGGACAGTGAGAGTGAAAAGAGTATGGTAAAAGAAGAAAAAGAAAGGTATGAGTGGAAAAAACAGTGAGGGGTGGGGGGGGCAGGAGAACGGGCGTCCGAGTCACCGTGGTGAGCGGCTAGAAAATTCGTTCGACTAGGCCGGCATCCTCGAGAAAAGCGAGTAGGGCCGCAAGGTGCTGATCGGCGACGGTGCACGTGGCCGGTGGGATGGAGCAAGTCCTGTAGGGTCGCACACGGCAGTCCGACGAGGCGGTACTTCATGGCGAGCCGCTTCCGCGCAGTGTTGAGAGAAGGACAGTCAAACAATAGGTGGCACAGGGTTTCGATCGCGCCGCAATCGGTGCAGTTCATTAGAGTCCCGCACTATGGCTCGCAGTCGGGATGCATGCTTGCTATGCTCCTGCCCGTTTTTCGGTAAGCAGCAGTTTTTCCCTTTTTCCGCTGTGAAAGTTGCTCTAAACGTGTGAGCACTGCAGCTGTCAAACCGGTTCCCTCTCCACGTGCGCCCCTCCAGGTGGTGATCTCGCCGGGCTGCGCCGCCTCCTCCTCGACGCGTTGGAGGGAATCTCGTTCCTCAGCGACGAGGTATCCCGACTACGCGAAGAAAACGAGCGCCTCCGTAAGGATCATTCCCGCGGTGTTGAACAACAAGCCCGTGTGGTCGCCTCCCTTCGTGCAGAGGTCCGCACGGCCGCCGCACGCGCCGCACGGCCGCCGTGTCAGTAAAGGCACCTGTGACCCGTCCAGAGCAGGTGACCGTTGGCCGATCTGTGACCTCCAAGCAACCTGCGTACTCTGAACAACCTCTGTCCAACATTCTTTCATCTCTTCGAATTCGCCGCCAGGTGACGTAGACATGTCCGAGCGTGTCAGTGTGATGCCTGCGACAGCCTCTTCTGCGACAGCCTCGGTAACTGAGGGTGTAAGAAAGAAAAAACCCGCCTCGTTTGGAGCTGAGGGTGTAAGAAAAAAAAACCCGACATCCACTATATCGTTTGGAGCATTCAGCGGCCACAACGGCCACAACGCCCAAAGACACCACTATTTTTGTTATCTGTAGCTGAGCCCGGACACCACTGCGGCCACAACGACATCAAAAAACATATTGCATTTTGTTACATTGGATATGTCTCCCATTTCCTGCCGGCGACTTCAAACAAGATTCCTGTCATATTCTTCATTCTATATCAAAAAACATGATTGCTTCATTGGATATGTCTCCCATTTCCTGCCGGCGACTTCAAACAAGATTTCCAGACCCTTATGTCGCCCCTCTATATCGAAGCCTCTTCAAGCCATTTCATGGGGAACTGCGCTACAACCCCTGCTTCATGACCCTTGTCTGATGTCGCCCCTCGGATGCCCTGGAATCGAAAGTCAAGCCGTGTAACGTAGACATATGGGGAACTGCGCAATGACAAAATCTTCGGGGTCCCTCGTACCAAGCTAGTGCCTGGCGGTCGAAAGTGCGTGTAACGTATACATATCCTACCGTTATGCTCGGGGTCTGGTACCAAGAGTGTTGGCGGTAGTTTACATAACGGCGTAACAATTTAGAAACGTAACGGGCGTTACTTTTTTCGGTTAACATTTTTCTTAGTAACGTGTGGTGTCACGTTACAATTTGTTACTTTTTCAACCTTGGGGTTAACGGTTTTCTCAGAGCTACGTTAACATTTTTCGACGTGTGGTGTCATTCTTTCGTTACGGGGCTCTGGCAGGCCGCCTGCCAGGCACTTGGGGTTGACCAAGAAAGCGCAGGCAAGCTCGCCCCTTTTTTTTTTTGTGGAATTGTGGGACAATTCTTTCGACCAATTTCTTCGGGGCAACTGGAGGGCCATCGCCACACAAAGCACTGACCAAGAAAAGGCGGATCGCTTTTTTTTTTGTGAATTGTGGGGACCAATTTCTTAATTCGCCACGCGCCGACTTCTTGTGTGGAGGTTTTGCCAACTGTACAAAGCTTAATGAAAGCCTCGTGAGAAACTGCAGCAGGTGGATTGCTGGCACCTGCGCCTTTTTGCCCAAAGGACAGGCCGCCAGAAGAGAGAGCGCAAGGGCTGGATTGCTGGCACCTGCGCCTTTTCGTGCCCAAGGACAGGCCCAAAGAGAGAGCGCCACGTGCTACGTGCTGAAATCGTGAAATTTTGTGGGGAAACAAAGTGGGGGAAACAAAGCTCCCCCGAGAGGCGACACAACAACAACAAAAAAACGATATCCGCAAGTTCGCGTGACAAAGGAGCACACTGGCTGAGCATAGCATGGTAAACGACCACCGCATCGAATTCGACAACTCCCGCCGTCGTCTTAAGCGGCTTTCTGCGGAATTCTGGCCCATCCAAGCGACAGCCGGTAACGTCAACCGGTCTACAGGTGCGCTGCCGATCGAGAGTCTGCCCTATTGTGGAGAATGGGCGTGACCCCCGGCTGGAAGAAAACCCTGAAAAAGAATGCGAGCGGGACGCGAAACGTAGAATTTTTTTCTTGTAACGCAAAAAAAAAAAAAATCTACGGTTACGGCTAATCACGGTTACAGGTAGACATTATACTAATCGAGGTTATTGCGAACGGGTGATTCCACGAGAGATCGACACGGATCCGAAAATAGATATTTTGGATTTGATTGAGTATTTTATATTTTATGCATGTCACATGCCCGTAGCCCGAAAAGGAACTTAATTTCCTTATTAACTGCATAATTTACGAGGGAAAAATGTCAAACATATTCAATCCCGAGGGACCAATTTCATTACCTGTCGTTCTCGAAAGTTCACGACGTTGTAAAACACAAATATATCGTTCAAAGAAGATATTTGTGTTGCGCAACAAAGAAGATATTTTGTGTATGAAGTGCGCAACAAAGAGTGAAGTATTGTTTACTTGTAAGGAAACTGTTTTGAAAACTGTTTTGTCTAAATATGACATTTTATAGTAGACATTTTATAGTACTACAAAGTACAAGGCTACAAAGTTGATAAGGCTTATCAACTTTGTTTTAAAAATAAATTTTGCTTTTTCTATCTGCAACTGCAGCGAAGTTTCTGGTTATTGAACTCCTGAGTGAGTGAGGCTGATCTTGAACACCCTCACATAAACGCTCGCAATTTTTGCGGCAATTATACAGGTTAAAGTGAACAAAAAATGTTTATGCACAGATATTTCTTACGTGACTTGCCCATTTAAGCATTTCTTTACTACTACAAAATTCGCGCATCTATTTTGCTAGCAGAAGCACACCATCAGCACCACACCATCAAATTATTGCAAATTTCTTGAGATTTCATTGATGCTTTCTTTGCGAATAGCGTTGATGATTCAATCTCATATTCTGCATAATGTCACATTGAGAAAAATGACTTCACCATGTGTCAGAGTCAGAAGCCATCACACGTAACTCGAAAGGCAACCTTAAGCCACTATACCATTGCTAAGGTCCGGTACATTTGTGCAAGTAATACTCGTTAAATCAGCATTTCGGGTATGTTCGTTGTTTGGGTTAGAAGTTTTATGTGAAACAAAATTTTTCAGATTTAAATTATTGTGATTGTGGGTTCCTGCAGCAAAGATACATCGATTAAAATTTATGATTGCGGAGTAACGGCAGAGGTAACGTCCGCTACTTTTTTTCGGTAACGGTAACGGTAACGCGTTACATTTTTTGTGTAGGTAACGTAGGGCGGTAACGCGTTCCTTTTTTATAGTGTAACGAGTAACGTATTTAGTTACTTTTTTTCTTTTTTTGCCTACAACACGTACCAAGACACTCGAGTTTTTCTCTAATGTTCTTTCGTCTTTTTTTCCTATTATTGCTATTTCTGAAACCTGGCTCGGCACTGAAATTCCCTCATCGGACTTTTTTCCCCCGACCTACAACCTACACCACCTTCCGCCGTGACCGAGATTCAGTGAAACCAAACAGAAAGGCGATGGCGTGCTGATTGCCATTGACAATTCACTGAAATCCGTTAGACGGAAAGACCTAGAAACTATCGAAGAATCGATCTGGCTAGAAATCAACCTTGAGCGCCGTGAAAAATTGTTGATTGGATGCTTCTATTTACCGCCCAGTATTTCCCCTGCCTCGTTTCACGATGTCATGTCTTCTATTGAACTGTGATATCTTCTCATAATGGGCACAGAATTATTGTTCTTGGCGATTTCAATGCACCTGGAATTGACTGGAGCACGCTTACCTTTTCTCATCACAATCATTTCACAGAGAAAAAGTGCAGCCTGCTCTTGGACTTTCTGGCGTTTAATTCCCTACTGCAAAATAATTCAGTCGTCAATTCCAGTGGCAACGTCTTAGACCTGTGTGTGTCAAACGATCAACCCCTTGAAGTTTTCCGCTCCAACTCTCTTGTACGTCCGGACAAATTCCGCCCACCACTTAACGTAAGATTATCTGCATCAGCCGAAACAACGAGCTACAGCAGTTACGTAAACAAATCTCCAAGATTTGCGTTCAAGCGAGGTGATTACACGGGCCTCTATCACTTGTCCACCGTTGAGTGGTCACCGGTTACCGACAAACCTAATGTTGATGACCAGGTTGATCGGTTTACGGAGCTTGTACTGAGCAGCATGCTTAATTTTATTCCCCAGCATACACCTAAACAACGTAAATATCCCCGCTGGTTCTCATCTGAACTTATCAGTGCACTGAAGCATAAAGATCACGCACACAGGAACTCTTCCTTCCAGCGAGTGGAAGGAAGAGTTCAGCTTTTTTCGAACTCTCTCTAAACGCCGATATAAACAGGATCATAGTTCGTATATTGAATTCTTAGAAAAAAAACGCCTCTGACAGGCCGGCTGAGTTTTGGAAGTATGTGCGTAAACGGTCTAGCAAAAGTGGACAGTCCTTCAGACTACTAGACTCAAATGGGGTAGAAGTGCATGCCGTCGCTGACTGTTTTGCCACACATTTCTCATCCGTTTATAAGGCCTCAGACTCTAGCACTGATATCAGACAACAGCCCAAAGCAGTTAGCTCATCCAGTGCTTTGTCACTGGATGAAAATCTTATCAGCGAATGCATTAAGCGCTTAAAACCATCCTTATCATGTGGCCCAGATTGCATCCCTTCCGCCATACTAAAAGCTTATGCTAGTATATTTGTCCCAATACTGACTACGATATTTAATAACTGCCTGGACACTTCCACATTTCCTAGCATGTGGAAAACTGCTCGTGTTTTAGGGGCGAAGCTCCTCAGGGTGTGGACCTGTCCCTCCTTTGTAGTATCTAGTATGTAGCCACGCATAGTGGGATGAATTCACTCCATGTGATAAAGATGACGATGACCACTGATGACCATGAAGAATAAGCGCGTTCCAGTATAGTGAAATGTACCCACTACACGTGATAACGATGACGATGACGCTGATGACCATGAAGTATAAGCGCGTTCCATGACGATGACAACTGATGACCATGAAGAATAAGCGCGTTCCAGTATAGTAGAATGTACCCACTACACATGATAACGATGACGCTGATGACCATGAAGTATAAGTGTGTTGCAGACCACACATTCTCTTTCTGCCATGGATGAAAACAATCGTGAAGGCGCTCTCGCCCTCGAAAGGCAAAACGGCAACGCCGACAATAAACGTTCCCCTGAGCTTAACGTCATATATGAGGACCCCCGCGCTTGTGTGTCAGGTCTTTGTATGATGGTCGAGTGGGCAAAATTTACGGGGATTGGCGGTTTACCAGATTACCTCCGGAGCTTCGCCCACTCATCATCATTCACTTCGTGGATATGGCGTGATTTTTTTCCAGTATTTAAGTCGGGCTCTAAGACAGATGTTTCTAATTATCGCCCGATTTCTCTACTATGTGCCACATCAAAGATCTTCAAACTGGCTCTTCACAGAATATTGTCTTTTAGTGTGAAAAACTCATTGATACCAAATCAACATGGTTTTCTTGCTGGCCGCTCAACTACCACAAATCTTGCTAGTTTCATGACGCAGACCTCCACACCTATTTCTCAGAGAGGACAGGTTGACGTAATCTACTGTGACCTGAGCAAGGCTTATGACGTAGTCAGCCACACACTGATTATGGTTAAACTTGCGAACTTTGACGTTGACTTGTCGATTGTGAATCTCTTGCACAGTCATCTGCTCAATAGATCTTGTTATGTTGCCGTAAATGGCCAAACTCTTCTTTGTGTAAAGTGACTAGTGGGGTTCCTCAAGGGTCGGTATTAGGCCCACTCCTATTTTTATTTTCGTTAATGATGTTTCTTTTGCCATTCGTAATTCTTCTTTCCTCTTATATGCCGATGACATCAAGATATTTAAGGAAATTCATTCAGTTAACGACTGTCGCTTACTGCAGTCAGATTTGTGTTTTTCCGAATTGTGCAACGGCAATAACCTTTCTCTGAATACCTCAAAGACAAACTCCATGTCTATCACTCGCAAAACATCTAGCGTGTCCTTTCAATACTCTGTCAATTCTGTGCCGTTATGCAAGGTTTATGAAATCAGTGATCCTGGTGTTGTTGTTGACAGCGCGTTAAACATTTCTTCTCACGTTAAGCGTGCTGCTATGCGGGGCCTTCGTTCTCTCGGATGTGTTTGTAGAATATCTCGAGAATTCAGGTCTCCCATGGCCCTACACAAATTGTACACGGCAATATGTCTTCCGCAACTTGAGTATGCGTCCGTGATATGGAATGGCATTGCTCAATCCAGCGGTAACACCATTGAACGGGTCCAGAAAAAATTCCTCAGCATATCTACCATCGCTTTGCTAAAAATGACTCTGGATCTCGTTCAAATACTGCTGAATCATTATCACTGCCTATCACTTCACTGCCGACGAAATCGTTCTGATCTCTTATTTCTTTACAAGCTAGCCACGGTATCATATCCTGCCCTGTACTTCTCAATTGTGTTAATTTTCGAATTCTGCGTAAGTTGACCAGAGAGAACAGACCGTTTCATGTACCCGCCTGCTTCTGCCAACAGCTACCGTTCACAGAATACAGTCTTATAATATTAATTTTCTTGATTTTGACGTTTGTCATAGTTCACAATCATTGTTTTTATCCGAGCTTTGCACTGTTTTGACATAGTATGGCACAATGTACGAAGTCTTCCCTTCTTCGTCTTTCCGCATAGTTGTATATGTGCAATCTAATTTTTTATTCCCCTTCAATATTTCTCATATTGTCTTATTTTACTCCTCCCCTTTTGTGTTCATTTTTTTTGTCTACGTGTTTTTGCTCTTTTTATTTCTGAAGACTGTCTGTATTGTATTGTTTATTGTTACTGTTCTTTTTTTGCGTGCGCCTTCACAAAGACCTCACGGTTGTTCCTGGGCACGTTAAATAAATGATTGATTGATTATTATTATTATTATTATTAGTTGTTATTGTTGTTGTTATTATTATTGTTGTTGTTGTTGTTATTGTATTATTATTATTATTGTTTATTATTATTTATTATTATCCCTCCTTTGTTATTTTCAAGTACAGCGACGGTCGGCATTTCAAATAAACGTTTCCTAAACCATTTTTACCCGAAGAATAAGTTTTGCGTCATTTCTTAAGCCGGTCGGTGACGGATACGGCCGCGCCTACTGAGTGCGAGCCAAATGGAATATTCATCCTCTTACTTATTCCTCGAAGTTACAGAAAACTAAAATTACACCATCTCCCGCTAAAGAGGACCCTGAGGCGATGCGAGCCGGAGCACTTGCACGATCGCGTTCCGTTGGCGTTCGTTGGGCATGTCTACCGACCTCTGCGTCGTGGAACGCGAAGAGGACGCTACGCGCGTCGTATCTTCCATCTAGCCTGGCCGTAATTCTCACAGGGCGAGCGGGGAACGCGGTCGACAGGCGGGCGAGAGGAGGGCAGCGTAGGAGAGGAGAGAGAAGGGGAGGGGACGCGCATGCGCTCGAGCTCATCGCGGCGTTGCGCAGGAGAGAATTTCGGCATGTCTAACCCGCGTTTTCAGAGGAAGAGTGGAAAGGGGAGGGGAGAGGGAAGTGGAGAGGGGTATGAGAGAGAGGGAGGGAGAGGGAACGTGGAGAGGGGTATGGGAAAGGGGGAGAGGGGAAGGGATAGAGAGGACATGGGAATGGTGAGGGGGAGTGGAGAGGTGTGTGGGGGAGGGTATGCGCATGCGCAGTAAGGGTGGTCACGCCGCACGCCACCACCACCGCCACCACCACCGATATGAGCTCCGCCTTAGATACTTCGCAATCTAAAAAAGGGCTTTGTTATAACCGCGTGGATGCTCTGCCGAGCAACGGAAGCGGGCGTATGACCGGTGCGCGCAACCCCTTTTGAAAAGCTGAATTTACCAGAGTCGTCACATATATACTTGCTACCACGTTTCTATCGCACTGGTACCATGCATATCATACAGAGTAACTTCAGAAAAGGGCACGGTAAGTCTGAAGCCAAGCGCTCCCTGCGCGCGCTAGCCTCCGCAACGGCCGGGGCGGGTTAGAATCACAGGAAAATTTCAGAGTACCGCAAAGGTAGGCTGCACGCGGGCAACATTGGGCAGCAGCGGCCATTCCCTTCAGGACCGTCCAGCGCGTTGGTAGCGTGTGTTGAGATGCGAACCGATCTTTTCGCCTCGATGCCGTGTTACGCTCGGCGTAACCGCAATATGTGTGGGTGTGTTTCTTCAAAAGGATATCAGAAGTGATTTCGAGTCATCGACAGTCATGAATCGACTACGCGGTAAGCGGTGTAGCTAATGAAACGTGGGCGAATGTTGTCATGCGCTCACGAACTCTCTTCGTGGCTTCATCGGTCTCTTTTCGTTTCACGGCCGGATGTGTTTGGAAGGTCCGGAGCTCTATAGTTGCATTAGCGCAATGACCATACGAGATGCCCTTTACTTCGACACTTGGTGAGTGTGACTGTTTGCGCTAGCTTTGCAGTCGGTGTTCAGGTTCACTTCATAGCGCATTCGAGAACATTATCGAACATCGAGAACATTCAGCATTGCGTCCTTCGACTGATAGCTAACGCATACCTTATTTGCGCACCATGCTTGCTGTTCAGCTGGGTGTTATCGGTAATAGAAGTGGTGTGTGTACGGTAAGTGGAAGTTAGTGCGTGAAGTATTTGTCCTCGGTTCGGAAACGCCAGCAGCCGAACGCACGGGCGAATCAGCGGTGCGGTAGGTAAGGTGCATCTTATTTTGACAATACGTTGTCATTTCCTAACAGATACGTAGAAAATAGGCCATCAAAAATGATTGACGTCACCCTCAGTTGTTTCATCAGAAATAGCACATCCTGAAAATTTTTTAACGCGCATGCTACTGCAACCACAGTATGTATAGATCTAGGGCTCGCATGAAATCGATTCCCTCAATGCGTGGGAGGATAAGCCTTTTTTTTTTTTTTTGCTGTGACCATTTCTCACTCACTCACAGTATCCTGTTGCATGAGAGCTTTTCCAGCAAATGTTTTGTGTAGTTCACTGCAGAAAGGAGTGTTCTTCGAGCAGGGCGAATTCATTCCGCGACCAACTATGCAGCCACATACAACGACGCCTCTTTGACGTTAACGTTTCCCACACGGAATGCAAAAATATACGAAATTCCCGGAGTAGCTCACCAGCAACGTTCGGTTACTGGTGAGCTACTCTCTGGCATCTGCATGACGAGTTTAAAAAAAGCGACGAAGTACTTCTAGCGACCGTACGTACTGCTAAATGTCCGGCCGCGCTGTGCATCCAACGCGCCTGCACCCAAAGCGCTTGGAAGGAATATGGCGGCGAGAGGTCACGTGATGCGAGTAAGCCAATCGCGTCGGCGGCGGCGCGCGGAAAACAGATGCGATACTCTGAAATTTTTCTAGTGACTCTAGAGCGGTGCATTGAGGTACGGGGGTGCATTGAGGTACGGGGGCGGAGTCACTTTTCCTTTTTGTTGTGTTCGTTTCCTGACGTCACTTCCCTTTTTTCTTTTTTGCGTGGAGCGGCTGTGTGTTTTCTGAAGTCATTATCTTTTTGTTTTTTTTTTGTGCGGGTAGGAGGGACAACACTGCAGAGCATGGAGCCGACTAACCCGACAGCGCCGACAGGCTGACACGATGTTCTCTGCTGACACGGGCACATTTGATCGCTGCATCAAGGTCGGCTGCATGGTTTCATCGTTTAATCGCGATTTGGCTAACCTCAGAGCCAAACTCGATCCGTGTCAGCCATGATTGCGATCAAAAAGTGTCCGTACGACACCGGTATATGACACGGTGTGAAAGCAAGCTTGACGGCTCGCACAAGTTCGAGCCATCGTGGTGACCGCTGTTATGACGGTGGTGTCGTGATCGACTTGAACATAAGCCTCCTGTGTTCCCGAAGAATCTGAGCTGGAAACTGGACTCGTTTGAGCGCTGGCCAGACGTCAGCTGAGTTCAATAATACCGAACTGTCGACCGCATCCTGGATACGTTGGCTGTCGATCGCGATCAAAAGTGTCCGTGCGACACCGGTATTATGGCACGGTGTGAAAGCAAGCTCGACGGCACGCAGAAGTTCGAGCCATCGTGGTGTCGGCTGTTATGACGGTGGCAGTGATACCTCTCTCTATGGTGATAAAATGATACACGGTTTGTTGCTTTTGTTCCTGCAACATTGCTCTATTTATTACTCGTGCGCCTGCGACGCGCGAGTAAAGATTGGATACGACATACGGCCAGCCCACGGGCCACCAGTAGCTGTTTGGTACTGGAACGACGGCAACGTATAATCCAGGATGCGGTCGACATTGGACGCGTCCTCATTAAAGTATTAACATATTTAGCGCGCATTAACTATGCTCCACTCACCCAGCCAACTCGTTCAGCAGTTTTATATTCCAGAGTTCGTTACTAGAACTCAGCCGACCGTCTGGCCAGCGCTCAAGCGAGTCCAGTTTCCAGGTCAGATTCTTCGGTAACACAGGAGGCTTATGTTTCAGTCGATCACGACATAACCTTGGAAATATTACGTGCGCCTTCAACGACCTGCGTATCCACCGTCACAACAGCGGACACCACGATGGCTCGAACTTCTGCGAGCCGTCAAGCGTGCTTCATACCGTGTCATATTGGGCGCGAGGACATACCGTGGCGCCGTCATGCGGATGCATCCCTGTGACGTGCAAGGTTGGATTGCTCCGCCAGCCCCCTCCCGCTCAGCGCGCAGCCGCTTTCCGCGTCTACTTGTTTATTATTGTTGTTGTACCTCACTTTGAGGAAGACCGTAAAATACTGCTCGCGGCTTCGTCACTGACTATACGAAATGCCAAATAAGTGCTCACAAAAAAATATTACGTCCTCATAATGCCTTAGACAGCGTCCTGACTGCCGGCGTCGTCTGCTGTGGCCACCGATATGGAAGCTACGAGGGGCCGCGCACGCTGATTTTGTAAAAGGTAACGTTGCGTCGAATGGCCTGTTAGCGCGTGCTTGTGACAATGACACATATTTTCGCTGCAAGAAATGCGTGTAACCATGCAACTTCACTCATTGGTAAGTTTGCATTTAAAAAGGGGCCGCGGTTGACACGACAACCATGGGCAAATTTACATTCCTGTTTAGTGCACATAGCCCTATGACGCACGACGACAACGGTTTCTCCGCTTTGTGGGAAGCAATCCAGCATGATTAGAGATTCATGCAGCTGCAACCTTTCTCGTATGATTGGAGACAACGCACGAGAGCCATATGTACGCGCGCGCCTCATTCAGTGTTGTGGCTAGATAACATTCCACATGAGGTTTGTCTGCGGCATTATTTCAATAATCTATTTGTTGCTTCTCATTGCACGAATTTTCTAAGGTTTGTCACACGTATCGGTGCATGTTCGATCGCCACCGAGCCACATCGGGAGTGAAAATTTTCCACAATTGACTCCGTTACACAGCTTGCACAAAGGGGGAAAATCGCGATAAAAAATACCGGCCCGATCGGGCTCGATTGCGATAGCAAATGCACCGTGTGCGGCCAGCCGTATTACTTGCGCACTTGAATGGCCATGCTGCAAGGTGTAGCTTACCGTGGTCTAAATGGAAATTTTATGTTGCAGTGAAAACACCAGCTTCCAGCATTCATAAAGCTTCATTGGTAAGCAGTATGACACTTCGCGGCTACTGTGAGAAAGTGAATCAGTGTTTGAAGCTGGCCATGTTTTCGCCTGTAGCGTGAAAAGAACATCTATAGAGAGGAATAAGTGCCACTGGTTATGGGCTCATTTTACAGAAATAATCTATAAGCAAGGAAACCATGGGCTGAAGTCGAGAGTCTGACGGAAGCGCGTGTGGTCGGGAAAAGACGTGAGGACAATAAAATGAACACGAGGGCAGGGGGGGGGGGGGGGGGCGCAAACTGTGGTGGAAGTTGCATCGGCGAGACAGGTAACTTTCAGCAAAGACTCAAGCAGCACATGTATGACGTAAGAAATGGTTCATCGAACGCACTGGCCGAACACGCAAGAAGCAACTGGCCACGAAATAGACCGGGATAAGGCAATGATAACGGAAAGACAAAAGAACTGGACTTCTCGGCTTTATCTTGAATCTCCGACAATCTAGACAACGGCACACACGCTTAACCGTCATGACGACAACTTCCTGACGTGTCCGTACGTTGCTTACGTCAAATTTAAAACATACGTAACCGGACTGCTTGCGCATTCATTTAGTAACTGTGAACAAGGCTCCGTGCGGGAGCCGGGACGTCTTGCTTTTATGAATATTCGTGGTCGGTGTCCATTTTAACACCATAGACTTGAAATAACAAAACAGAAAGACAGGTGACAGCGGCATCATGCTCGTGAAAAACAGGGTAGCGATCAAAGTGAAAGCTCACGCCTGGCCCCTTCGCGTACGTAGTGCACTGTGGCACCGAGCAGAAGAGTACCAGGCCGCCGACAATATTTACTGCACTTTTCTGGATTGTGTAGTCTCTTGGGGTCCACACACAAGAAGTGAAAGCAAAACAACGCTGTTCAAAAGCGAAAACGCCGCGAAATCGCTGTTATAACAAACGAATTCAACCGTCCGCTTCCCTTCGCTAGAGCGAGGCGAGGCCACGTGATCCAACTCTGCACGTCACAGCGATTGCAGCGCCCGCGTATCCAGTGGTGGGCCTCGCGTCCAATACCGGTGTCGTACGAACACTCACTTTTGATCGCGCTCAGGGCCGACACGGATCGAGTTTGGCTCTGAGGTTAGCCAAATCGCGATTAAAGGTCTCTGCACAGTGTTGTTCCTACCCGCGCAAAAAGAAAAAAAAGACTTTTGAAAACATGCAGCCGCTCCTGGCCGCTCTACGCGAAAAAGAAAAAAAAAGAAACGGAAGTGACGTCAGGAAACGAACAACAACAAAAAGAAAGGTGACTCCGCCCCCGTACCTCCGTGCACCTCCGAAAAAGGGGACCCGAGCGGTTAGGGTGCCTTGATGCCCGCGCGCTCCGCTGAGGGTGAGGACAGGCGCGTGTCTCTGCTACAACGGCCGCCATTGCGAATCTCGGCGCAGCTTGGCAGCATGCGAAAACGCGCTATACACAAAGCGATTGTGGTGCGCGGATACGTCGGAAATAAGGCACGCAAGCGAGCTTTCTCTTTTCTTTTCTTTTTTGAAGCTTGGGCAGCTTCTATTTGCTGTTGTTGCCTAAATTTTACAAGGAAGCATGTAATTCATGTAAGCTGACGGCCTGTGCGTGTGTTATGCGCTTGAGGCAGACGTAGACTCTTTTAGGAAAACGAATCCTTTCCTTATGCCTACGGAAACGACAAAGTCTAAAGCCTTATTAAATTTCTCGTAAGCTCGGCATTCCAAATACACAAATAATCGTTTAAAGTATTTGTATACATGTCAGCAGCAGCAGTATGTGTACCTGAACACATACAATTTATGGTGCGAAGCTACCTAAGCGCGATTAAGGGGGCTCATTTGCTAAGTTTGCAAACAATTTACTCTTTATTATGAATGGAATCATACATATTTTACACAGAATAAAGGCCCAGGGGCTGTATGGTGCGAATATCTGCTAAAATGAAAATGAAAGCTTCTTTATCTATTATTGCTGACATTTTTTGCTCACAATCTATACACCAATTCACAAGGAGGCTGCCATTTTTAAAGCACTCCACCGCCGCAGCGCCGTCTATCGTCTGCGACGTTTCGCCGCCCTTCCGGTGTGTGGGGTTCCGCGGCGGTGTATGCAGCGTATGGCTCGGTTCACAAGATATTGCTGTTCTTCGCGGTACACGGGAAAAAACAGGGCAACGCTTTTCGAGTGTAAAGGCGCTGACAAATAATCGCTAAGCTTTCAGCTTCAAAATGGCTGAAACAGCAAGCAGCGGCGGCCCACGAGACGTTCCGCAGCAGCGCCGACGATGAGAATAATGCCAATGCAGTTCATAAGCAGCATGTGTAAATTGGTAATTGTTTTGTATGCTTGTTATAGCTGGCGGGTGAGGTTCTTGGAATAATCACTATAAAAGAGCGTTAACATTTAGGACAACTGTCGAAGTATAATCGGAGAAACGTAAATGGAGACGAGCGAAGACGTAGCCATTGTCCGGCTGCGCGATAGGTGCGCGCATTAGTGTTTAAGATGGCTCCCGGGTTTCCGTGCCGTGATATTCAAGTTCAAACGTAACTCTAATCCCTAACAGACCATTTGGTTCCGCTTGGCACGTTGCAATACAATGTTCACGGAACGACAGGAGCACACACCGATGCTGTGTTTATCGTGTCGCCGTCGTAGCTTGTGGCCTCTGATCCTTGCACAGGATAAGGAACAGAAGTACGAGGTGTGAGCTCAAAATCGGCGTAGAAACAACACCGATGATAAAATAAAAATAAGCCTGTTGCACATCTGGAAGCGTGGCATGGCGTAAGTTCGCTTCGGCGCGAGCCGCCGCCACTAGCGATACGCCGAAAGGGCGCTCGTTTTTGGTAACATTATTGTCAATTGTTTTCTGGCGAGTATTTCAGAAGCATTACGACGAGCGCACGTGTCCAGGTAACGACCTGGCTTTAACGAACGTGGGCCGATTATTCACGACACCCAGGTTGCCGCGCGAAAAAAAAAGTGCGGGTGTCATAACGCTACCCCATTATCGTCACAAAATGACAAGTCGAGAAAGAACGTGCTCTCGACGAAACGTTAGAAACGCTTACCTACGCCAAAGAACACATGTCGTGCGGGCCTTTCTGTCATGTAGATTGAAAAGTGCTCATTCAATAATCGCAATTGCACGCACTAAGATGGAACATTTCTAGCCACAGGATCGTAAATCATGTGCTGTAGCATAGAAATCAGAGAGGTTCATGAGAACAACTCCTGGCCAAATTTTGTGTATTAATCGTCCGCCTTGACATTGGTTCTCTTTGGTGCAGAGGATAAAGTGTACCAGCACCCAAGC